>NC_036462.1:8956355-9259386 GCF_002775205.1 Xiphophorus maculatus | reverse complement strand
ATTAAGAAAATAAACATTTAAAATTCAATACCACAGCATTCCTTTAGTAAATCTGAACCAAGTGGAACTAAAGCTATGTCACTTGAGAAGTTTTGGCTAAAACATATTTACAGCTAAATGTATATATTTTGCACAGTTTTATCTTAATTGCTGTTCTGAATATATCTTGTTTTCATTAAATTGTCTCTTTTGAGCTTGAATACATCAATTAACAATTAAACGATTATTAAATTAGTTGACAATTATTTAGATAATCATGTTAATATGATTAATTGATTCAGCCCTCTTCTGATGTACTAACCACTTGTTAAGGTTGTTGCATTTCCTTTTAATGTTTTTTGACTTTCTTGAGTTCATCGTGGTTTGAATTCATATACTGTAGTTCTCATAAGTCTTTGAGGAAGCATGTATTTGTTTTGTACTGAATTTCTGCTTAACTTTTCCCCTAACTTTTCTAAAAGATTGCTTATAGTTTGTGTTGCAGCCATCTAGAACCATTAAGATCTGGTTTGCTTGTGTTGAGCCACCGTTCATCCATCCATTGTTCATACTGTAGTGAAAGAGCAGTCTCAGCAACAGCAGACAGGCAGTGAGAGCTTTGTGAGTTTTGCTTCACACAAATACACACTGTGTGTGTGTGTGTGTGTTACTGTAAGTGGCCAGTGAGCCTGCAGGGAAAAGAAATGTTTGTATCTGCACCATCTGGGCTGTCTCCACTCACTTCCTGTACCTCCACTTAAAGCTCCTTGCAGCACTTGAAGTTCCAGGTACATCTGCTCATTCAACATAATACTCTATTTTCCGAAAGGTTTTGTGCGATACTTGGACCATAGTTATGAGACGTAACAATTCCTTCAGCCCCCTCTCTAAATAAGAAGCTGCATATGTGTTGATAAGTTATGACAGTGTAGCTAGCACCCCTTAATTTATGTGATGTATGGATGGATAAGCCAAGTTGGCAGACATATCTCACCTCTTACTCTGAACCTTTTTTGCTTTATTTTCCTGGTCCCCATGTATGATTTATTTAGTTACTAGGCTGTTAACTTTACACCCCTAAATTATTTATTTATTCAGCAATGGCAGATTACAGTTTATCACGCAGTATCATCCTCCTGATCACACCCCTGCTGTCTGTAAGGCTATATTTCCTCATCTCTTTGCCTTTCTCCCTCTCCCACATACTCAGCACTTAAGTGGCTTTACAGTAAGCTAATGATGAAGCATGAGCTACAGCAGCTTTACTCTCCTAACCAAGGCTTATGTGTCACTGTGAGGCAAGGGGACATGGAGGAGTGGTTGAAGCTACTTTATGATTTTTAAAAGGAAAAAGGAATGCACATTAGTTTGTCAACCCTCAAATTTGGTGTGTAAACTATGTAAAAGTTATCCTCAGGCTATTTGTTAGCATGATTATGGGATCTTTGGAGTCACAGATAGTAAAACTTTGAGTTTCATCACTTGAAGCCCTCGGTTGCAGAATGTTTTATACATTCATCTAGGGCTGTTGTAAAAGAATATCTTAGTAATCGAGTACTCTATAGAATATTTTACGATTATCCGAGGAATCAGATTTCCTTCTCTCTCTTTCTCTTTCTTTCTTTCTTACGGTTCGCTCCAAAACCGTACTCGAGGTACTCGAATCATTCGAGGAATCCTTTCAGCCCTACATTCGTCACAATACTTCATATTCACTTTTTGTTCAGTGGCATAGAAAGACATAATGACATTGGAATTCTCAAGCATCACCTTATTATGCAGTTGACATAACTTTTTCCCAAGACACACCAGGCAGCCACTGGATCTTTTTATTTATTTTTTTGCTTATACACGATGTATACACGTGTGTAGTTGTTCCTCAAGTATCACAACAATGCTTCAATATTTTGCCTGCAGTTTTGAATATTCACTCACCTCATGATGCTGCATGCTTGAAACTAAAAGTGAAACTAATTATGTTAATAATTATCTCACCACTTTGAGCTCTCACGAAGCATTAAAATATTATTCCCTGATGGTCAGTTGACTTTCACAATTTTCCTACACAAAAGCATAGCTTTTAAAGAAAAGAAAAACCTAATGTAGCACTTTCAGAGTTTCTGCAGGTTTCACAAATTCAAAAGACTTTTAAAATATTTTCCAAGATCCATTATGAATGGAATATAAGGCCTATGTTCTTACAGAAATGTACAAACTTCGCCCAGCCTACTGGTGATGAATTGGCAGTTACCCATGATAGATGAAAAAAACTAGCTAGCAAGGGTATGTTAGCAGTGAGTTACTGGTAGCCTCAACTGTCTTGAGTGACAGGATATAATGAATATGTCTTCCTGTGACTCAAATTTTACCTGAAAAAAAAATCACGCGAGAAAAAAAGACATAGAATGTACTAGATTAAATAGCCTTGTCAAGACAAAATTTAAGACCTGTGATTGAAGACCAACTGATTTTTAAGATGAATCTAAGACATTTTAAGGCCTTATTTTTACATAATGATTTTAAGACATTTTGAAGTTGCACAGGCACCCTGATTTGGAGCAAAGAGCTTTTTCCAACTTAAATTTACCGCAGTCAACATTTTAGAATTATGTTTCACTTCTGCATCTTAACATGAAAACAATTTCATGTTAATTTCAAACAGAACAATAACACTTGTAAAATTTAACATGTCTACCTAATACTTATGTAACAGTGTGAAAGTTTTATTTTTATCATGTTTATTGTGAAAAAAAAATTATTAAAGTTCTTCAATAGCATCAGTGTTACAATTAGTAACAGTTGTAAGTGGTAGTAATTTTTATCACTTTCTCACAAACATATTCTGGCTGGTTTTCATTGGCCTCATGCTATTTAAATTTCTAAGATTTTTGCACCTGGATAAGGCTTTTATTGTGAAGTTTTGCTACATTTACACTATCGATGGAAGCATAAACTTCTTCTTATTTTTTTTAATGTCTTTTTGGAATGTAATCAAGTCCTGCTAGTAGTTCATTAAATCTGACCTGCTGTTAACCAATTAAGAGACAAACCAGACCATGTGTGCAGGTGTCCGGCTAAATTTGATTGAGTCACCGTTGGCCTCTAGCAGCAGCTGCAGGGCTCTCCTATCTGAAAGTTGTGGGGAAAAAAACACATTTCCATGTGCCTGTTCAAAAGGCGAAGTACAACTACCTATAAGACTTGGTTCTATTTGGATTAAAAATCTCTGGGATGCATCGTAACTAAATATAGTTTTGTTTTCCTTTTGGCCAGTCAGTGTACCAGTAAGGCAATTCTTAATGTGAGTTTTAATGCTCTGAAAGGTGATGAGGTATTGTTTCCTCAATACCTTATAACCACAAAAGTTAATTTATTTTTGACATCCATGTCTCAAAATGTCAGTCAGTAATCTTTTTTGTAATTTTGATCAGTTGCAGATTGTTTTAGCAGCACTAGAGCATTTTAACATTATGCTTGTCTTTTTACTCCCTGCAGAACCTAAACAGACTCAAACCCAGTTATTTATCTCTCATTCAGATTGGTTTTGACTTACATGTGCTGCATTTATCTATGAAGCATCTGCATCTTTCTGGTTACTCGGTCAGCCTCAAGAAGGGCCTGATTGAGATGATGTTTCACCGCAAGACATTTGATCTTGTGTTATGATACCGCTTTATCCTTCAAGAGCCCATAATTGCACATATTGCACAATAAATATTTATACTGATTTCAAAAAGTCTTCGTTCTGTGGTGGTGAAGGGGGATTTTATCTCAGTTTTGGTCTGTTTGTTCTGAAACTGTAGGAAGTAGGAATCCAGAGTTGTTTTTACTGAAAGAACTCTGCTACAGATGAGAAAGCTGTGCAGTTCTCTGAATGGGTGCAAAAAAAACAACTATTTTTTTTAGTAAAATCTGCCTCTTTCTTCTTAGATACTCTTCTGCAGAATACAATTTCCCCAGAATGTCATATGTTGGAGATTTAGAGCTCAGTGTATGAAAACGTGTTGCATTTTGCATGACTGCAGGTGGTTTTTCCTTCGGAGAAACTAGAAATCTGCATGCTGGCTTCGAGCCATTTGGCTGCTACTGGATGTCAAGAAAATCCGAGCTCATCCCACTTCCCCATGCTGGAGATTTTAGTTTAACAGTAATAATAAATAAAGTTATCTTTAAAATGAATCACTCAAGTGACATCAGGGCCCAGCAGTAGACTTAAGTGTCAATAAAGTTAGTTTAACAGTAATAATAAATAAAGTTATCTTTAAAATGAATCACTCAAGTGACATCTAGGCCCAACAGTAGACTTAAGTGTCAATAAAATAAATCTAGTTGTGTGTGTTGTTTTTGTCTCATGCAAACTTTGCTTTAATTCTACTTTTTTCTATCTAATCATAAGAAATCATAGTCAGTCAGAAAGAGTCATTAAACAGGAAAAGCAGGTTTCCTGGAAAAAGAGGAAGTAAGTTCCAGCCTGCAGATTTATAAAAAATAGCTGAGACTATTCCTTATTTTAAATCATGAAAGTTTAAAGAATGAAATCTAAACATTTTGGTAATTTGATAAGATTCAAAGTAAAATACTTATATTAATATTGGTTTACTTGTAATAATATTTACACGAACATTTGTGGGAACAGTTACAAGAAAAACAAGTAACTGTAACTTTGGCATCAAATAATTAGAATCATGTATTATTCTTGGTTTCTTTTCAGAAAAACATCTGTAATAACTCACATTAAGATTATAATAAGTATAATTAATAAGTTATGGTTATAAAATCATAAATGAATGATAAATCAGAGAAGCTGAAGAAAATAAATGTGATATAAGTTATGGTTATAAAATTATAAATGAATGCTAAATCAAAGAAGCTAAAGAAAATAAATGTGATATAAATGTGATTTTGACATTGAACTTGAAATGGTGTAAAAGGTGTAACTGCAATTAAACATCACTGATATGTTGGAGGTAGAGAGTAGGTGAAAGGTGAAAGGCAAGGAACTAACAGGAGAGCAGAGATGATCAACGCCTTATTTAGAGAGTAGGTGAAAGGTTGTGCAGGCAATGGACATAGGAGGTTGAGCAACCCTGAGACATTAGCACAGACATCAGGAAATGTCTGTAAGACAGTGATGGATATGAGATCATCTGTCTAAGCAGTCAGAAACCCTATAAAAGGTGAGTGCAAAAGAGGAACCGTTCGTTGGATCCTCCGGGCAGCTTCGAGCCAAGAGATGGACAAAGAACTCTGCAGCTGAAGAAGAGCCGGAGCCACAGAGCCGAAGACTGTCCGGCCATGGGGACCAACCCGTCTGGCCCACAACCTGTGGCTTCGAATCGCACTTCTCTCATCGGCTGGGTTCAGACCCCAAAGACAAAGATGAAGACAAAGGCAAAGACAAAGAAGAAGAACTGGTGCCTTCCTTCCTGCCAGCACCAAGTCCTGTGTGACCTCACCATCCATGCGGAGAAGAAGCTCATCAGACCTACAGAGATTCCTGCCTTCGCTGATCAACGTCTTCCTCCTGCTGCAACACCTTCTTCATCATCAGACCTGCGGAGATCCTGGCCTTCATCGATCGGCGTCTTCCTCCTGCTGCAACACCTTCTTCATCATCAGACCTGCGGAGATCCTGGCCTTCATCGATCGGCGTCTTCCTCCTGCTGCAACACCTTCTTCATCATCAGACCTGCGGAGATCCTGGCCTTCATCGATCGGCGTCTTCCTCCTGCTGCAACACCTTCTTCATCATCAGACCTGCGGAGATCCTGGCCTTCATCGATCGGCGTCTTCCTCCTGCTGCAACACCTTCTTCATCATCAGACCTGCGGAGATCCTGGCCTTCATCGATCGGCGTCTTCCTCCTGCTGCAGCACCTTCTTCGTCGTCGTGCCAGGTCTGGGGTTCGAGGCGCCAGGCTCCGTCCGTCTCTCTCAAAGGTTCCCTTTTTTTAGTTTTCAGTGTCAGCAGTAGGGAAAGACAGACTAGATGATTGATTTTACTTATTTGATTATTTCTGCTACTGAATTAAGCTGTACTGACCCTTGCAAAAATGCCTTACTAATAAAATATTTAGCATAAAGAAAATCTAAAAGATGTTGTGGACATTCAGTTAATGAGTCACCTTAAAGTTCTTTGATGGTTGTAAAATAGCTGTGATGTTTGATTCTGGAGAGGAAAAAGTTTAAAATGTTTTTAAGTTGCTGGTAGCCCAAATTTAAAACGTCATCCTTGGGACTCGCCCGAGTCACTAAAACCTACCTGGTTCAATAACAAATGCAAGTTGTAAAATAAGAGAACGAGCGACCGTTAACAGGTGTGCTCTGTGAAACTAGTTGGCTGTAGGCTGCTCAGTCTGGCTAATTCACAGAGGGAAGAAGGGTGAGACACCTGGATGTAGGCCGTTAAAAATCAGGTGAATCGTTTCTCGAAACCAGCTTAAACAGAGTTTACTTCAGTTCTGGACAGGGTAAATCCCGGCAGATTTAGGAAACTCAATTAACCCGTTAGATGGAGAGCTGGTAGCACATCTCCCCTCTCAGAAGAGGAAGTACGAGAGTGAGAGAGTAGAGACAGGAAGGAGGGGGGGGGGTGTTGCGCAACAACAAGTGGCGCCCAACGTGGGGCACGACTAACGAAGTAGGAGGGCCCTATGCCAAGTCAGTGAAAACAGATGTGAGACTCTGAATAGCTCACTTGGGTTACTAACTCTTAGGGAAAAGAGTTAGTGGTGACTGATAAGGCCATCAGTCACAACCCTCGCAGTAACTGTATAGCGTACAGGTGAGGGAAAGCTTCTACTGAGGATAGAATGACCGGATCCAGACAGTGAAGCTAGTAGCCAACATAGTCTAGACCCATCCCTGCTCAAGAGCGCAAAGAGAGGCTTTGGGGGATAGACAACTCGAACCGACGGAGAGACGGAGTGATGGATGATCACTTCGAGGAGGAAAATCTGGGGAAGAAACCGGAGGAAGCCGGCCGTCCAGATCGTTTGGAAAAGGAGGAGACCTCAACAGAACTGCATCAACTTTCTGCACAGCTACCCAGGGCACCCAGGACAGCGGATGGAAGGTTTGTTCATCAAGAGCACAGTCCCATGGGGTTCAGTCTGCATGGATGTAGCAGAACCAATGGGGACAACAGGAAAGAGAGGTGAGAAGTACCTCTTGGTGCTGATGAACACAGTGACAACTGCTAGAAGAGCAGGTCTTCCCCTGCAGAGGAACTCCGTTCACGTCACAGAAAGCAGGGAGGCGAAGACACTTCTCCTTTTTGCTCAGAGAAGAAAAAGGGAAGTTGCAGCTCAAAGTGTCACTGAAAACAGGGCAGAGAGTTTGGATTAAAGCTCAAGATCGGCCTGCAGCTACGGGGATCAAGCTGAGATTCAACGCCCGAGTTTTTGTAAAGCAAGTACTGAACTTCAACACAGTACTACTGATGAAGAAAGGGGTCCATGAGGAAGCAGTGCTCAAGCCAGTTCTTAGCTACAGCGAACCAGAACATTACGAGACGATGGCCAGAGAATCAAGCACCATGCCATCCTACAGTAGACTGGCCACTATTACAGGAAGGTTGCCGTTCAAAGAACAACTTCAAGGCTTTGGACTGGGAGGGCCGTGAAGAAATTGGACTATGCTAAAGAAGAACTCCTGTCACAACCTGATGGATTAAAATGGCAAAGGATCATGATTACGGATAAAGTGTCATGATGCTTATGCTTTTTGCTTTGCTCTGCTGAACAGTCAGAATTTTTTTTTTTTTTGAGGCCTTCTGTCTCAGCCCATCTTCCCTTCCCTAAAGAATCATCCCACATCCTGAAGAACCGACAGTTCATCCAGCGAAAGTTCCTGTAGAAGAATCAGAACGATCCAAGTTTTCTTTGACATTCATCACCTCATGGGGGAAATCAAAACTCCAAGGAGGGGGTGTCAAGAGAAGTGGAGTTTTGATGACTACACTGAGCCCTCTGTGACAACTGAGGATGAAGAATCTGCATCTTCACATCCCAGACGAACCTCTTCTCTTTCCAGGGGATGAGGACGGCGAACTGCAGGAGGGTGATGGACTCCCAGCATGTGAAAGGTCTGACCTCGTGGAGGGGGTGTCAAGAAAATCCGAGCTCATCCCACTTCCCCATGCTGGAGATTTTAGTTTAACAGTAATAATAAATAAAGTTATCTTTAAAATGAATCACTCAAGTGACATCAGGGCCCAGCAGTAGACTTAAGTGTCAATAAAGTTAGTTTAACAGTAATAATAAATAAAGTTATCTTTAAAATGAATCACTCAAGTGACATCTAGGCCCAACAGTAGACTTAAGTGTCAATAAAATAAATCTAGTTGTGTGTGTTGTTTTTGTCTCATGCAAACTTTGCTTTAATTCTACTTTTTTCTATCTAATCATAAGAAATCATAGTCAGTCAGAAAGAGTCATTAAACAGGAAAAGCAGGTTTCCTGGAAAAAGAGGAAGTAAGTTCCAGCCTGCAGATTTATAAAAAATAGCTGAGACTATTCCTTATTTTAAATCATGAAAGTTTAAAGAATGAAATCTAAACATTTTGGTAATTTGATAAGATTCAAAGTAAAATACTTATATTAATATTGGTTTACTTGTAATAATATTTACACGAACATTTGTGGGAACAGTTACAAGAAAAACAAGTAACTGTAACTTTGGCATCAAATAATTAGAATCATGTATTATTCTTGGTTTCTTTTCAGAAAAACATCTGTAATAACTCACATTAAGATTATAATAAGTATAATTAATAAGTTATGGTTATAAAATCATAAATGAATGATAAATCAGAGAAGCTGAAGAAAATAAATGTGATATAAGTTATGGTTATAAAATTATAAATGAATGCTAAATCAAAGAAGCTAAAGAAAATAAATGTGATATAAATGTGATTTTGACATTGAACTTGAAATGGTGTAAAAGGTGTAACTGCAATTAAACATCACTGATATGTTGGAGGTAGAGAGTAGGTGAAAGGTGAAAGGCAAGGAACTAACAGGAGAGCAGAGATGATCAACGCCTTATTTAGAGAGTAGGTGAAAGGTTGTGCAGGCAATGGACATAGGAGGTTGAGCAACCCTGAGACATTAGCACAGACATCAGGAAATGTCTGTAAGACAGTGATGGATATGAGATCATCTGTCTAAGCAGTCAGAAACCCTATAAAAGGTGAGTGCAAAAGAGGAACCGTTCGTTGGATCCTCCGGGCAGCTTCGAGCCAAGAGATGGACAAAGAACTCTGCAGCTGAAGAAGAGCCGGAGCCACAGAGCCGAAGACTGTCCGGCCATGGGGACCAACCCGTCTGGCCCACAACCTGTGGCTTCGAATCGCACTTCTCTCATCGGCTGGGTTCAGACCCCAAAGACAAAGATGAAGACAAAGGCAAAGACAAAGAAGAAGAACTGGTGCCTTCCTTCCTGCCAGCACCAAGTCCTGTGTGACCTCACCATCCATGCGGAGAAGAAGCTCATCAGACCTACAGAGATTCCTGCCTTCGCTGATCAACGTCTTCCTCCTGCTGCAACACCTTCTTCATCATCAGACCTGCGGAGATCCTGGCCTTCATCGATCGGCGTCTTCCTCCTGCTGCAACACCTTCTTCATCATCAGACCTGCGGAGATCCTGGCCTTCATCGATCGGCGTCTTCCTCCTGCTGCAACACCTTCTTCATCATCAGACCTGCGGAGATCCTGGCCTTCATCGATCGGCGTCTTCCTCCTGCTGCAACACCTTCTTCATCATCAGACCTGCGGAGATCCTGGCCTTCATCGATCGGCGTCTTCCTCCTGCTGCAACACCTTCTTCATCATCAGACCTGCGGAGATCCTGGCCTTCATCGATCGGCGTCTTCCTCCTGCTGCAGCACCTTCTTCGTCGTCGTGCCAGGTCTGGGGTTCGAGGCGCCAGGCTCCGTCCGTCTCTCTCAAAGGTTCCCTTTTTTTAGTTTTCAGTGTCAGCAGTAGGGAAAGACAGACTAGATGATTGATTTTACTTATTTGATTATTTCTGCTACTGAATTAAGCTGTACTGACCCTTGCAAAAATGCCTTACTAATAAAATATTTAGCATAAAGAAAATCTAAAAGATGTTGTGGACATTCAGTTAATGAGTCACCTTAAAGTTCTTTGATGGTTGTAAAATAGCTGTGATGTTTGATTCTGGAGAGGAAAAAGTTTAAAATGTTTTTAAGTTGCTGGTAGCCCAAATTTAAAACGTCATCCTTGGGACTCGCCCGAGTCACTAAAACCTACCTGGTTCAATAACAAATGCAAGTTGTAAAATAAGAGAACGAGCGACCGTTAACAGGTGTGCTCTGTGAAACTAGTTGGCTGTAGGCTGCTCAGTCTGGCTAATTCACAGAGGGAAGAAGGGTGAGACACCTGGATGTAGGCCGTTAAAAATCAGGTGAATCGTTTCTCGAAACCAGCTTAAACAGAGTTTACTTCAGTTCTGGACAGGGTAAATCCCGGCAGATTTAGGAAACTCAATTAACCCGTTAGATGGAGAGCTGGTAGCACATCTCCCCTCTCAGAAGAGGAAGTACGAGAGTGAGAGAGTAGAGACAGGAAGGAGGGGGGGGGGTGTTGCGCAACAACATGGAAGAAAGTCCTGTTTTTATTTTTTTGTTTTTTTTTCTCCTGGATTTCTTCACCTCCTCTGATAGTTTTTGCATCTGCTTTTCCTGCCTGTGTCAGCGCCTGGTTCGCAGGTGGAGGTGCACCTGTTCAGGACAGGTTTAACCTGGGTTCACCTTCAGCTCTACGGTTTATGGCCAGTTGTCACAGCTTTTGCTGCCAACCAGTGGTAGTTTAGTGCTTAAGAATGGGAGACCTAGACATGGTTCTATCGTGATATCGTCTGGTACTATTGTGACAATGACTGTGACCGCATGGGACAGCAATCCCAGCTCCACAAATATTAATACTGTACTGTGCTGCTTTAGGGCACCAGTCGCATAAAGAAGAGTGATTTGTATCACTATCTACACATAGTAATTGCAGTTACTGTAATAATTTAGGGATGCTCTCAATAAAAATATTTTTAAAAAACTCTTGAGAAAACAGCAAAACAAACATTGCTGCAGATAGGTTTTTTTGGGGGGGGTTAAAGGGGCTTAAAATCATTAATTGAAATTATCATGATGTTAACTCACAATTATTATAAGAAATGTATCATGATAAATGATAAACCATACAATAAATGCCCTTCCCTAATAAAGCCGATTGTTCATGTTATTCCTTTTCTGATTTACATTTTTTATTAATGGAACAGTTAAGAAACTTTTTATTGATTGATTTTTCAGACAGTAGTTTAAAGCTCTGTCATATGTTTATGCTGTCAAATACAAATAAAACCCACATGTTGAGGGTGCTGAAACTGCAATGTTTGACAGTGTTTCCTTTATCATGACTTATTTTTCTAACTGAGTCATAAATAGTCATTTTTCATTACTTGCAGTGCTGCATTTCTTGGATGATGCAGGCTGTATGAATCATTAAGGAATCAGGCTTTCAGGATTATATTTCCCCCTCTAGAGTTCAGTTCAGGGAGAATATTGTGTCTTTACACAACATGTTGTGCTTCCTCCCACCTAAACTGTCGTATGATGGAGAACGTCAGCCGCTAATTGCTACAAATATCCGTGTGTCTATACGCGTGTGTAAAGTGGAGGCGGCAGGGGCACGTATTGTTTTTCAAAATTTTCCCCAGCAGTGGAAAAAGATCTTGTTTCCTGCTGTGCCTCCGCGTTTTGAACCGGCAACTTTTTTTTTTTCTAAGACTGATTCTTCACTTTCTTTATCTTCCTCCATCCCTGTTGTATCGCTGGGCTGTGGGTAGGGGTGCTGGCAGGGGTCCAGCAAAGATGACGGGCCCCTCCAGGCAGGAGGGGAGTGAAGAAAGGGAGCTTGGAGCAGAAGGAGGCGTGATTTGGGTGAAAGGAAGAGAGCCAGACGTTCTGTTTCCCTTAAACCATGTGATCAGTGGTGTGTGAGGCGGCCTGTCACAGACGGCTGCCTGAGCAGGTTACTAATCGGAGGGCTTCCCTCTGCTGTTTGAATATTACACATTCCCCTCTTTTGTCCGTCCGTCCTAACATTTGATGTCTCCCCTTAGAGTCTCGTTATTACATGTTCCAGAAGCTGTAAAGAAAGTTCCTTGGGCCTTAATAAAGCCAAAAGCATTATAGATGTGTGTTTTTTGATGAGTGGTTGAGGAATCAATAAGCAATCATTATTATTCTACAAGCAGTGGGAGAGGAGAATGTATACAGATTGTGCTCTTCCTGTGTTGTCTAATCCTCTGCTTTGGCATTCACCCAGTGTGAAGTAGCCCAGAAATCCATGTCAGATTTTCCTTTTAACTCTTTCAAAAAATGATGAAGGTACATAGTGTACTCTGGGAGATTGGGCATTTTGGGTGGGGTGATCTGGGGATCCATCACATTAACTACGCAAGCCACTGGGGTTTAGGGAAAGGCCTTCACTGTGAATTCCTCTGAAGGTTGAAGCAAATGCAGTCAAATCAAATTCTCTTTTTTTTGCAGAGTTCTGTCACTGTTTGATAAAGGCTGAACTTATCTGAAGTCCTTAGATCTCCTGTGCATCACTTTATAAACTAGTTAAATTCCACCCATGTGGTTCAGTTTGCTGCATGTAGAGTTAACAGTGTTTTTTTTGGCTTTTATCTGCAAAGCTGTCCAAATTTTTTCTAATGGAACACATGTTTCAGTTCTCAGATTTCTTGAATTTTCTTTAACGCACACTCCCCAGAATTCCTCGTGTTCAGTCTTCACTGGACGAACGGCTCTTCTCCACACAGCCTGGAGTCGCTGTCTACAGCGTGAGTCTCTTTACTCTGGGTTTTGTTTTTGTTTTGTTTTGTTTTGATTTTCCTTTATCTAACCAGGAATGCCCCATTGTGGTACAATAACTCTGCCAGGCCTTTCCTGGTTCAGTGAGCGGCAAATGTGTCGGGGATAAATTCATTCAGTGACGGCATAGAACAGATAAGACATCAATCATACTTACCCCTTATATTTATTGAAATTGATGGATATTTGTTTAAAATGACTAAGTATGTTTGTACAACATATATTCTTAAAAAAAATATAAAATAAAAGCAGACATGAAGATTTTTTTTCTAAGTAAGGACGTCCATTTACGGTAGCTAAGTTTACATGTGCTTCACAATTGATGAGAATTTCAGTGCAAAAGTGATTCATTTCAGTAGTTCAATAAAAAAACACTTGGGTATTATTGCACACAGTTTTTAATAATGTACAAACATTCATTTCTTTTCATTTTGAAAATTGGGTCTTCAATAAAGTGATTTTCAAAATGGGAATTATGCAAATCCAGAGTTTGTTTCCTGTGAAAGTTTTTCTACAGATACGTGTGAGAGTTCATTCCAATTGTGGAAATAGATAGGTCTTGGTTCAACTGAAAGCTAAAATCTGGTGACGTTCACTGACAGCAGGACAGCAAACTGTCCAGCGAGTCAAATAGGGAAAGTGAGAAATTTTTTACAAGAACAAAGCTTTTAAATCCTAGCTTTGATTGCTCTGTGTCTCTTGAGCCACTGTCTTTGTCTTGCGATTCTCCCTCAAACTCTTGTGGTCCTTGCTTCGCAAACTTCTCAAGGCTGCAGTTAATCCAGTTGGTTTTGTATCTTTTTTTTTTCTACCACCTCACTTTTTCCTCTTCCTCAACATGCCACTGATATGAAATTCTGTGATCCACCAATTTATCTGGTGATGTGGCTTGCCTTCAACGTGGAGAACAGAAGACTTGGCACTGTCTTCTGGATATCTGCCAAGTCAGCATTCTTCCCCATGATTATGTTGGCCATAATATAACCCTTTTGTGAAAGACATTGTTTTTATTAGTCTTATGCAATATTCCTATCTTTACAGAAACATTTTTTATCAGCTGTAAACCCCAATTCCAAGAATTAACTGAAGCATCTGAAAAATATTCAGATAAATAATGAGTAATAAATGTATTCTGCAAGTACTTATTCTTTATATCATAAGCCTTTCTTTTATATATATATATATAATTTATTTTTTTCTTTTTTGACCCACTTTGAATCACCAAGCTGCACGCCTAATTTTTCCACAGAATTTATTTTTTGGTGATCAGGGGTCTCATGCATAAGAGTGTGCAGTTTTCACACTAAAACTTGGCGTATGGAAACATTTAGAAAAGTACGGCGCACAAAAAATTCCAAGTAGGAAAGACCATCTACCCTGTAGCTAATGCTTTTATTAGTCCTCACATTTTTCATCTGGAGGGCAGCGATTAAACTTGGTTGAAAGCTACATAGACTTTGATATATGTCTGTCAGTTGGAAACTAAAAGGTCATTCACATCAAGAGGCACGACGGTAACAATGTGAGCATTCATACTGCTGAATAGTAATGTTCAGTAACCTGGTATGTCAAGCACACACTGGATGTTCAAGCCGTCTTACATGCTGTAAGCACACTGTGTAGAGATAATTCTGACGCTTTAGAATAACGTCTCGCATTACTCAGACTCTGATAATTTGTTCTTTTTTAAGAACATGGTGGTATATTCTGAAATCAAAATATTTGCCTTAATCTCTTTGAAAGAAAATGTTTATATATTATGTATCTTGTTTTAGATAGGCCTCGACTGCAATCTAAGGCGATGGGAATGTTAGTTTCACTTTCCTTATATTTGCTTTTGCTCATGAAACGAAACTGACTGGTGTTTTTTCGCTAAGCATAAAAATGAAAGTTGTAAGAAAGACTACTAAATTGTTACCACTTGATGCTTCTCATGTATTTAAATGCAGTAGTTATGAGCTAAATGATGTAATGTAGAGGCACTTTCTGACATGAAAAGCTGTCCTTAGGACATTTCTGAGATGTGGGAGGAACATTAAGCAAACCGTACAGGAACGCCTCTGTTTGCCGGAAAGAAAGCCTATTCATCATTCAGATTTATCTCTTACAACACAACAGTAGTATAAAAGATAAGGTTTTACAAGATGTTCTACTTCTGAAGAATAGCTTTTTCTTTCCCTGTTGTTGCAAAGTGTTAGAATGATGACACTGGTTGAAATAACCAGTGCTGATGACATGGGATGGTAGTTGTGCAGGGTGGAGGTGGGGATTACTTGGTCACTGTTGTTGCTCCCCCTTTCTCTCTCTCTTTTCATGTACAACCACCATATAGCTGCTTACTGCCCCTCCCCCATCCGATCACTCTCAACTGTATGTCCTTAGAATCAGCTTCTGGCCTGAAGTAGAGCAGGCCCCTCCCCTGGCAACAGCAGCGAGTGATTTTATCCTAGGTCATTTGAGGGAAGTGGGCTATGCTGTAGAGATGCTGCAGGGATCTCTACTGTAGATGCATTATGTCACTTCAACTGCTGTACCTAGAAATCAACCGCAAATCAGACAAATCATGGATCATGGAGCATGGATATGAAATAAGGCGATAGTTTATGCTATATTTTCAAAGATTCAGATAGTAAGTCACATTTTTGATGAATCTGTTCTATATTGTTTAATTTTGTTTTCATAATAGTAACACATCTGTTCATAACAAATTTTGATCTCTGGCATTGTTTGAAGCAGTGCTGTTTCATTTTAAACTTAAAAATGAAATATAAAATTGAATCATTTTATATTTCCCTCTCATAGACAGACAAGTGAGCTGCTGACATAATCTGTTTAAAATAACTTCCTTTTTAGCCTCATTACTCACTTTCCGCTTTTTTCTGAGTGGGATAAGCGATCAAACACAAGGAGCCATGTTTCAAATTAACTTTCAGAAGTATTTAAAGACTTGATCACTGAGCAGACAAATTTGATTGTTAAAGATGTAGTGTCTGGTGCTTTTTTGATATAATAGTTACAAGGGAAAAGGTAGTTAATTTGAGTTATTTTACTTTGAGCATTCTTCACTACTATCAAACCCTAAAAATTTCCTTTAAGTCCTAAAGAAAAAAATGTCATGTTTATTATTCTTGAAACAGTATTCAGATCACTACTTACTCTGTTCAGTCAGTTTCTCATGCTACGTTCACACTCTGTGCAACTCTATTACTATTACTGGGCTTACTTTGCATGACTACAGTGCATTTATTGCACCAGGTGTTATCAATCTGTTACAGATGAGTAGGGTTGTAATGTAATTATTCAACCATCTGAGGTCTGTGGCCTCTCACTGCACAGTCTGGGCTGTGGTCTTGTGCAGCCCACTGTGCCAGTCTTTCGTCAGACCACAGCAGCTTCATCGACTGCAGGTCTTTACCTCCGCACACACACTGGGAGCAATACTTCACCTTGAGTGCTTAATTTACACTCCTCAGCAGGAGGGGAGGACTAATCACCTGTCGAGTCCCGCCACTGCTGTTCCTGCTCTGCATACCTCCGTCACATCTCATTTTGCGAAGGCGGCTAACCACTCTGCTTTTATGCCGCACAGGTACCCAGGCACGCTGGCCCCGCTTACACAGCTCACGACATCACAAAGGGACACCCTAACTTGGCGGGAACCCCGCCTGGTCATGCCCACTCCCCAGCGCTCTCTCAGGTATCATTACCCACAGCTTCCCCATATCGCTACCCTAAGGGCTGGGAGACAGGCGGAGGGGTGAGTTTGTTACTGCGGCCGCCGTCATCCTCTCTCCATCTTTCTGTCAGTCTCTTCATTCGTCCTTTTTGTCTGTCTGTGACTTTGGATGTTAGGGGTAGGAGGATCAGTTGTTAGCATTGTTATTTAACATAGGGTTCCCAGTTGTCTGGAAAATATTGAATTTGTCATTTAAGGATAGGTATAGCTAAAAAGTATGGAAAAATGTATTCCTAATTTCTACTGCCAAAGTCATTTTGCAATATAGCGAATATCAAATCCTAATATGTGGACTTTGGATATTGCATATTTGAGTTTTGATCACTGGAATTATTTCATAAACTTGTAGAAAAAAAAATATTTTTAGAAATCCTTAATAACAAACCAAGGATAAGTTTGTTGCAATAAGCAATAAAGCAATTAATCGTACACTAAAACAAGCTTGATTGTTTCCATTTGCAAGATTTGAGTCTGGAGAACAAATGTGCTGGAATCCTGAAAACTCTTAGGTTGTATTGTATTCTGGCTCAGAAAATTTCAAATTGCAAGATGAAAAAAATGTAAATATTTTAAATGCTACTTAGATATTTCAGGGAATATGTGAATAATAACATTTTTTGCCTTAAATATTTTTTTCACATTTGTTTTTCTGTTCTTTTGTCTTTCTCACTGTTTTTCTTTTCCAGTTTAGAATCATGTGCATGAGTGCACTGATTTAATGTCGTAGTATAAAATCATAAAGCCCCACTCAGACATGCTCTGCTGTGCTGAACATGACTGCATGTTCAGCCTTCTCAACTCTAATGACTTTCACATATTGCAAATATTTTGGCACATGCCTGAACTGAGAAATCTGATTGAGAGAGAAGCACAACTGTTACTATTGGCTTAAATTTGTGTGATATCGTCACCCAAATTTGACATCACCCAACAGGACTTTCAAGATTCTAAATGATTCAGAAAACAGCATTTCAAAAGAAAGTTATATATTTTAAATACCAATATTTACAGTGGAAGTAAAATTTAATGTTTATCTTAAATCGGAAAAGCTGAGCCACAATCTAGTCAGATTTCTTTGTAATAAGCAAGCTTAAATCACATTTAATAAGTGAACTCTGAAGCTAGTTAGAAACACTTTTATGTTCGCACACAATAACTAACAATGTTGGAGAGAACTGCAATTCTGAAAATCTCAATGTCATAAAATCAAGATTAACTACACAAACTCTGATATATTACAATGTTTATTTTTGCTAACTATGGCTTATACAAAATGATAGACCAAAATTCAGTGTAAGAAAATTAGATTATTACATAAGACCAATAAAGATTAGTTTTATATAAAGATTTCATACCATGTTATGGTTTATGCTACCATGGGGAAAAGTGCTGAATTGACAGTTGACAGTCATTGAGACCCTTCATAAGGAAGGTAAGGCACAAAAGCTTATTTCTATAGAACCCGATTGTTCAGTGGTCTGTACCCAATAGGGCTGGACAACTAGCTTTAGATGCTCAGCTTCTCTCAGCAAGCTAAACAAAGTTGGTGGCATCGACTAACAACCTGAGTAACTTACACAGCAGCTGTTTCAGGTTTTGCCACCGTGCCTCATAGCTGCTTAAAAGTCAATAACAGGGGCGTAGAGTGAAGGGAGAAAATTAGTATAATGTCTCGAGAGGAAACCATGGATAAAATGGAAAATGTCGCATCACCAGTTTGACAGTATTTCATTTATTTAAAACAAAAATTAATTACTAATTATCAATATCAACCAATTTAAAACCCTTATATTGTGATATTTTTCCCAACCATATCGCTCAGTCCAACTTGGAAAAAGATCTAAGTTGCTTGAGGTCCAGTGTGCCATTTCCACAGTCTGTGATGATTTAGGGAGCCGTGCCATCTGCTGCTGTTAGCCTTCTGTGTTTTTATCAAATCCAAAGTCTGCACAGTCGTCTACCAAGAAGTTTCAGAGCATTTCCTTTACTTCTGCTGACGAGCTCTATAAAGATGCTGGTTTCGTTTCCATCAGTACTTGGCACCTGCTGACGAAGCCGAATGTTGCATTACTTGGTTTAATGATCCCTGTGCTGGACCTGGCCAACCCAAACACCATAAAGACTCTTCAGGGTGTTATCAAGAGGAAGATGGCGAACCAGAGCCAACAATGCAGATGGCTGAATCAGCCATTAAGCCACATCTGGGCTTCTTTAACACTCCACAGAGTTAAAGGTTGATTGCTTCTGTGACATGCTTAACATTATATAAAGTAAGACAAGAGGATATATTGCTTTTGAGTAGGTCAACATTTCTGTTTTAAAATTCTCCATGTTTAGATTTGTCATTATCTGTAAGGCATAATCATTTGAATTAACAAACGTTTGTGCTCTATTAGAAATCTTTATTTCCTGACAAACGGTAATCCATATAATTTAAAAATAAGAAATAAGATAAATCAAGTGAAAAAGTCAAACACATCCACCACAAAGCAAACAGTTATTCAATATTTAAAGAAAACTTGAGGTATGTTTTATGTTGCTGCATGTTACAGTTGACAGAAGGGTTGTTTGACATATTCAAACGGCATATACATTTATACTTATATCTCTGTGTATGGTATGAGTTTCACTTTTTAGACAGAAGTATTGAGAGTAAATTACTTTTTGATAATCTTATTTGTTGAGATGCTCTTGTGTGTGTGTGTGTGTGTGTGTGTGTGTGCGCGCGTGTGTGTACAGTATTGGTTTCATAGTTATTGTCAAAACCCCTGTGTTTTTTCTGACTATTTTTCCTTTTGAATGTTGTTTTTTGTATGAATTTGCCTGGAGTTTCTTTCTGTGTAGCTGTGGCGAGATCAGTGGATGCATAACAGAGACAAGATTGAGCCGTAACTAAATTAAGAGCGACAGAGCCTTAACTAAATTAAGAGGGACAGAGCATGAATGTGTGGGTTATTAGATAAAATACTCGCTGCTCTTCCCCTCTAGTGAGACATGCATTACCTCCGCTGGGGTAAAACTACCAACATAAAAGGTCAGTTCATGAATCCCAAAGACATAAACACTGTCAGACAGTGACGTTGTTGCACTGCTGGCACCTGCGTTAACTCTGCAGCTCCTACTTTGCATAAATCCCGACACCGTGACTCAGCGTCTCTGGAAGCGAGTGACTCGACTTATGAGGAATCCAGTTGTTCCTCTTTACTGTCATAGTCTACTGACCCACTGCCTCACCCCAAAGCAGCTGATGTCTCTCACCAGCGTTCTATAAATAGTCGAGTCAGCCAGAACAAACTACAATTATCATAAGCACAGCGACAGCAGCTTAAAGGATGGCAGATCTGCCTAAGCCATCCTGTGCCGCATTAGATTGAGTATAAAGCAACACAGGATTGGGAGTCCTTCAGGGTACCAATTATCTTCGCCGAGTACTTAAGCTTCAACTGAAAACCACTTTTCCCCACAAACCTCCACTGCCAGTGGTTGTATTATTCTAGTATTTACTTCCTGTATGGTGTGAAATGTCATGATTGATTTGCTATACGTTTTCTAGTCTGTATCGAATTCTCACCTGTTTGCGCCTGCTTTCTTCTTTTGACAGTCACCATACAACACTGGGCAAAACGCCGGCTCCACTCCTTTAGTGTATTCTCCCCAAACACAGCCAATGAATGCACAGCCACAGAGTCGCCCGGTGAGTTTCTCTCTGCTTCCACACTTCCAGCTGACTCACCTCAGACACTTTAAGCTCTATTATGATTCTATTTGAAGTCAGGCATCTGTAAATGGAGGGAATGGGGGGGGGGAGAAAAAAAAACCAACTTGAGTCTAGAAGCCACTAGGAGATTCTTTGTTGTCTGATCGAACTGCCAAGGTACTTAACACAGTTATAATAATTCAATGAGACTGTATTGTTTCCTAATGAGCTCCCTGTGGGTGTTCTTATCGCTGATGACACACAGGAAATGAGTTTATGCTGGTGTCATTTTTTATCTTTCATGTTAACCACTATATAACTCCTTTCTGTAGCACACACAGCAGTCTCTGCTGTGCATATTAAAACATCAATTCTAAATTAAATGGATTAAACTATTTGTGTACTATCAGTGTTTGGATTATGGCAGTTTTTGGTTTTTTTAGATTCATATTTGACAGCTTGATTTAAATTAGGATCAGTGTACTTAAGATACATTTCTACTACGAGACACATTTCCCTCAGATTTAGTTTTTCGCCACTGTCATTTTCCAAGGCCATTTTGTTTTTTCTCTTTTTTTCATGAGCGTTTCTAGTGTGTAATGTAATGTAAGCTAGGAATGGGCCAATTTCACTGTATACCAACTTTAGACAGGCACTTTCTCAAAAGTGCTAAATATGTGTTTCATGCACCGTCCTTCGTTTAAGCTCCTTTAAAAGAAATCCCAGAGGCAGTGCTGGGTTTTATCTGGTGTCACTAGTTGCAGAGTGAACATCATACCTGACCTGCTGCTGCCAGCTGAATGGCAGCACCAAAGGAGGAGAATTCCTCCAAACACTTTTCCTTGTTTAAACAAAAAAAGTATGTTTAAAAATGCTAAGAGTCCAGACTTGGCCCCAGAGGAGCCTCACCTAGCGCTGCACAATACAGTGAACCCTCGCTATAACGCGGTTCACCTTTCACGGCCTCGCTGCTTCGAGGAGTTTTTTGTGCAGTTTTTTTTTCACAGTGCATTGTGTTCTGCGTTCTGATTGGCTAAACAGTCTCCGCGCTTCTTCTCTACCTGTGTGCCAATAACGTTACGGTATTTAAATATACAGCTTGGCAAATTTTGGCAAATATTTTTGCCCAGAAGAAAAAAGAGCGACAACAACAACTACCGATAACTATGTTCTTCTCTCGAAAAACCACACCTGCACCACAGGCTTCAGAAGAAAAAGCCACTAGAGAGCGGAGTCAGGCCGCAGCGTCACAGTCAGAGGAACAGTGAAATACGCGAGTCACAATTTCTCCTACTGTACTTCGTATTGATGATTACAATGATTATTTGTAAGAAAGCGTTCTAGTTGTTAAAAAAATGCTTAGGCCTGAAAACAGGTTTTGTTCTTTGGTTTCAATGTGGAGTATTTAATTATGCTGTATAATAATTGTAAAAAATAAAGGTAACTGATTTCGCCTATCACAGGTTCTTTCCGGAACGCAACCCCCGCGAAAAACGAGGGTTCGCTGTATATTCCAAATATATCTTTTATCAATGTGCACAATATCAGCAATGCAGAAGGACTATTTGGAATGTGACTTTTGTTGGCTGTGATATTTCAAGTCTGAAAACTTTAGCAACTTGGACTTCATCTTCTGTGTCAGATGTGAACATCTACTGCTATGAAATCATCATAGCAGGAGATGTTGAAAGCATCACAACAACCAATGAGATAGTGAAGCGTGAGCAAATGAGACGTATATGAATGTTGTAATTAATGCTGTTATTGTTGTATTGGTCAACAAGGTGACGGTTGAATTATGCTATATTATTCTGTATCCCTGGCGCTACCCACCACTCCTTTATATAACAATTTGATGACGCACTTTCTGACACATGACGCATGAGATTAGCATGTCTGTTGGTAGTACAAAGTTGCAAACAAAACAGGTAGTACAGCTACATAAATAACCCAAGTCTACTTAAAAAAAACCTTTTTCTTTACACCCCTTTGTAGTGTTTAAGAAAATTGTTTTTTCACTTTTCATTTCAAATATTAATATTAAATTAATATTTTCTCTCAATATTTAAGATGAAATTTTGAGTTGAGTCTTGAAATACATCCGTGTCCAAAATTATGTGGGATCAGAACTGTTGTTAAATATTTAAAACAAACTGATTTTAAAATCTTCCTCCTGCATACATGAAACACGCTCACTGATTTTTGTTTTTTATTCACTCTTCTTCTACGGATCTTCTCATCAAAATTTTAAATAACTTTACATGTATTATTATTATTGGACTATACAATGATCATTAAATTAAAATGATCAAGGCATACGTGTTTTTAATTGTCTGATTGAAATTTTCTGTAAGCATCATTACAATTTAAAACCTTGATGTTTTGTTTACATATTATTATATCTCCTGAATCTATACCAATGCATTCAGTAGACTTTGTATTACTGAAGTCGTGTCATATATCTTGTGCCATGTGTCTTTAAAGCTTTGCTCTGTGGTATTTTTATTGTATTTTCAAGCCTCTGCCTCCATCGCTCATCCTAAACTGTATCTGTGTCTCTCTTCTGCTCTCTATTCTCCCCGCTTTGCCATCACTGCTTCACTCTCCTTGCTGGACCTCTCCTCCCTCCCCCACCAGTTTGCTACGGGCCCTCGACCAACCCACCATCAGGTAATTTACCCCTGCTGGATGCCCCTCCTGCATCCCTCTTTTGCATCATCATCATCAAAGCAGTGTGTTGGTCCCTGATGGCAAAAGAGCTTTTTGTGGAGGGTCTGCTTGTGCTTAAAAAATACAGATTTAAAACATTTTAAGTACCTTGGAACACTATAAAAGGGTGTTCCAGTGAGCTATGACTGTTTGGGTGGTGGTGTGTTTTTTTGACATCTAGACTGACTTTAGTTCTCTGCATATAATCATGTCAATCTGTACCTGGCTTGAACTCCCTTAAATAAGTTGCTGTACACTTGTTGAAATTAATTGCTTTTCATTTTTATATTTATGCTCCTCATTACATTAACTTTATATTGACTTGGGTTAGGGTTTTGGGATTTCAGTGTAGTGTTCTGCTTGGATCCCTTAAGGAATTATTAAAGATGGTGATCAATTTTAGATGTAATTGTTTTCCAGAAGCCTGTTGCCAAATTACTGGACTGATTTATACTCAAAATTTTGTTTTTATACATGCTCAGGTGTTTGGTACTAAAAAGACTTTCATGGGTTATGTAAAAACTGCTGATTTCAACTTTAATATCCAAAGTTATGTGCAAATTCTGATGCCTGATTTCTGTGCAGTTCTAGTTATGTTCTAGTTATGTCTGCGGTCGACCTCATTAGAGGAATATCTTGGCAAAGATTACACCTGATTTAAAATGATATTATTTCAAGCAGATGTCTGAAATGTGTGCCCTCTTGTTGGAATGTTTGATGGTGTGAAAACTTTAACAGCTGTGAATTCCAGAATTAGCAGAATAAACTAGGGAGCTACTAATGGTTTCTAGTTATTGATTGCTCTGTCGATTATTCTGATGATTAATTGGATAAAAACATTGGCACATTCTGCAAAATTTTTTTAGTTGAGCCTTTTTATACAAAATTTGAAATTGATTGATTAAAGCCCTAGTGTAAGAGTGAAAATTGGAGTTATGACACCCACGAGTCTTACACTAGTATAAATTAAGTAGTACTTATGAGAAAAGTCTCTACATTGCAAAGATATAGAAGAACCAAATGGTCACGTTAAGGTGAGAGAAAATTTCTCAGGATGTTTAGGAACAACCCAATAACCTAAAAAAGCTTAAGCCTGACTTTAACTAGATCTTTTAGAACCCCAGTGTCACAGATTAATGTTGTCATGAATTGAGACCGTCTTGACCTCAAATTTGTGAAGATGAGATGGATGTTTGGAAAATTCAAGTACAGACTTTCAAGCCAAAGAAAATGTTACCAACTGTTAAGCACAGTGGTGGTAGAATCATGATGTGTGGTTGTTGTAGCGCTACAACCTCAACCCAAACCACTAAGAATGCATGGCATCTAGTTAACGGTCTGTTCCAGCAAAGGAAACCATATTAGCCTATCTAGTCAAACAGCCAGATAGAATCGCACCAGTCATTGATGGATACAGGAACCAAATACTAGTGTGGGAGTTTGTGTATAGTTAATTTTCATTATATATGCACCTTTTTAATGAAATATATTGTATAAGTATTCTACTCTTAAAAATTTATTGTTCAAATAAATCTTCAAAAGACCTAAAATAACATTTCTGGCAATTATGAATTTATCAATCAATTAAATTTTATTTATATAGCGCCTTTCAGCAATAAAGCATTTCAAAGTTCTTTACATCATAAAAACACATAAATACAAAGTCATAGAACACACAGTCAACAACATTACACTTTGCACATCAGATTATTGATTAATGTTTCATGATTAGGTTTCAAAAGCAACTCTAAACAGCTGAGTTTTTATTCTAGATTTAAAGGAACTCAGTGTTTCAGCTGTTTTGCAGTTTTCTGGAAGTTTGCTCCAGATTTGTGGTGCATAGAAATCTGGAAGCTGAATGCTGTTTCTCCACGTTTGGCGACTTTACATACAGTGAACAGCTGACTCACTCTGTTCTCTCAAGCGTAATTTTGTCAGTTCACTAAATTCAGAAGCAGATTAATTTAAAGTGTGAACCTGTAAAATGTTCTTTACTTTCATAAAATTCAGACATAATGCTGTAAGATTCTGTTAAATCTGTTTTAACAATAATCTGACACCACACATGAACATAGACATGAGAACTGCGTTAGTTCAGTGCTTGCATTGAGAAAATCTGGTGCAATCTTCATGAGACTTTGATTTTATCAGTATGTAAACATTAAGACTGCTGTTTATTGGTCTTTTGGCCATTTGATTTCTTTAAAGCTACAAATAAGAAAAAAAAAAATTAGACAAACAATGGCAAATTACATAATCACATCTCACTACTTTTAGAAGAATTAACCCTTATTGACAATTATTTTTTATTTGTGATAATATGAAGTCACTGCTGGTCAGGTAGGAAGTATTTTGGAGTATATCTATGAATGATAGAGTGCAGGTCTGTTTTCCTGACCGACACTTTAGGAAGTCAGAAACTGGACAGCTGACGCATGCAGAACAAACATCTGTGGATTTTGAAGGGCAAATTGATGTTTTTGTCTGACAGGTCAGTGTTTACGATGTTTGTGTGTTACCTAGAGGATGGAAAGAGTCTTAAACCTGTCTTGGTGTTGACATTTATTTCATGTGGCTTTGAGTTGGCTTTGTGTGTGTTGATTCACACAGCAGCTTGCCATGAGACTGATGCGTTCATTCATTGTGCTCTGAACGAACGGCCGCCGTATAACTCACTCTGTAACATCCTCACCTTCTGGATGTTTCCCTTTGGACACATTTTAAGTAGACTATTAATAGTATGGTGTCAAAGCGTAACGGGTGTGTTCGTTGGCGATAGTGTGTGTGTGTGTGTGTGTGTGTGTGTGTGTGTACACACACTGGAGTGCATGCTCTGGCTGTCACAAACTGGCTCTGAGATTTCTTGTGCCACCACGGAAGTGGAATTGGAAAGCAGATGAAGCCGAACAGTCGCTCTTTATACTCACAGAGAAAACAGCTATTGTTCTCCTGAAACACTCTCGATGCACAGAAAAGGAAGCTTTAATATGAGAAAATTGATTTGGCCAAAATACTCTGTTTGAACTTTTATGGATTTGAAGCATGACGTCTGTGTCGGTTTCTTTGAGGAAGAAGATCTAAGTCAGACGTTATTTCACCACAAAAACAAACAACTTCTGTTTTCAGTAAGTCGTTTTATTATTAGTATTTCTTCTATAAAAGGTTCTTGCTTTCAGTATCTTTATTTGAACTAGCAACACCACAGGCCATAATAGCAAGTGTTTGCTATGATTTCCAATCACTTAGGAAACATGTTACTCAAGAGATGGCTGATATACCACTAAGGCTGGCTAAAACATTTTGTTGCTCACATGCACTAACAGACTTGCACCTTATTGACATGCAGCACACAGTTTTATTTAAACAACATCTTTGCTCAACTCAGCTGCAACCTTCCTGTGCTGGAACATGCCATTAGACACCAGACATTGCATTGTCTAAATGAAGCTTTGCAGAGTCGAGTAGACATTATCAGGTGGATGTTTTTAGCAATAGGTGAGGAATAAATAATGATATGGAGTTTTGCACTCTGTCTCAACTATTAAAGTGTTAGACTTGTGGAGGCGCATGTAAGCCTTTGAGAGTTGATATCAACAGAAGAAGTTTAGTTGAGTCAGCAAATGTGCTGCAGACTGGCTATAAGTCATTGTTGGAGTAAAGTTTGCAGCTGGCTAGGGTTAAAAAATGTCAGTTTAAGAAAAGATGAGAATGTGATTTCAAAAAAGAAAAGTACCTCTGAAACGCTAAGTGGCTTTTCAAAGAGAGGGGGCAAAAACAAAATAAAAACCGATATGTTTTTTATTTAACAAATTGGTATCAGTCCCATAACACAAATGGCAACAGGATGGAAATAAATATCTGCTGTTGATTGGCCCAGTTTTACTTATTGGACCTAAATGTTAAAAAATGACTGACATCAGCCGATGCTGATGAATTATTAGAGATGTGTGTAATGGTTGCCGCCCTTAATGACAATATATTGGATATTGATATTTACCCAAAATGTGCTCATCGGTGCATCTCTTGTGTAAATACATGAAGATTTATTCATTTGTGGAGATGTATTCATCTGCGGTTGGCATTCTTAGGCTCTGCTATTCTCAAGCCCCAACACTTTCCCATAATTGTTCATAGATTGACTTTCACGCCCTGAATGCTACCCTCACCTCTAACTTTGACCTCTAACACCAAGCTTAAGCACAGACTACACCAACAGGTTGTTAAATTTTAACTTTGTCATTCTATTTGCAATCGTGAACCAGAAATGAACTTGAACAGGTTTACACTTGTGCATGCCCCAAATAAATAAGTCATGCACAAACTGGGAAAAGCGTTTTTTGGCGGCAAGGTGGGGTTGAGTCCTAAATGGGTCTGTGGTTCAGCAGTAAACATGTTCTGAACAGGTTACATCATGAAAGAGTTCACAGCAAGCACTCTGAGAATTTAGCTAGCTGCAAGGGTAGAACCTTAGAATCGAATCTTTTTTGCTCTTTTTCATTGTCTTTTTTTTAAGAGGCTGACCTAACGGGTGGTTGCTTAAATCTGTTATATTTAATTTGTTTTTAATTTAAAATGGGGAAATTGAAGTCCACTAATGCTTCCATGTCAATTGGAAATAAATTAAAGAGGAATGCTAAAAGGACAAAGTTTCCTGCTTTTATAGAAGATATTGAAACACTGCAAGCTCAACATCAATGTCTATCAAGTTACAAGCTCAGAGTTAAGACTTTTGTTCAAAGATTAATGAGTACCACACTCCTTTAATGATCAAATCAGGACAAATTAATTTTTATGGCAGTCTGGGAAATAAAAAAAAACAGACTCAACAGTTTGGTTGAAACAGACACTTTCCATCTATAAAACAGCTTACGGGTAAAGACTGTTGAATCAAACCGGATGTTGCGTTTTTAAGATGACTTGTTGTGAATTGATGCTGCATGAATACGATGAAAGTGAGGCAATATGTATAGATGAGGTAGTCTGGCGGTGCAGAAGTTTTTTAGTCTATACTAGGCCAAAGGTGAGTCACCACTGTTGAATCTTTATATGTTGAGTAAGAAGAATTTCTCACCTGTGACAATCTCCATGGTTTAATATGATTTTGTGAGAAAGTTAGGGTTGTCAAACCGGCACTGTTGTGCCGTAGGGTAGCTAAACCTCAGATTTTCTCTGTCATTGAATGCTAGTTAAAATGGCTAATGAATGATGATGAATTTGTGTGTCAAGTGGAAGAAGATGCTCAGCTTTCTGTTTGTGTGTGGATGTTTAAATCTCACCAGTTTATCCTCCCACTGGCTTCTCTTTCTTTACTGCTTTCAAACCCCAAGGGAGGATTCAGGCCCATCCAGGTAACACTAACATCCCTCTGTGTCGAGTCTCTGCAGAGATGCATGGCATGAAGAGGATCATCCTGAAATGATCCTGTCCCTCCTAACGTTTAATCCTGTGCACCTCCCCTACCCCTCCTCCATCTTTACCGCAGTGAACAGAGTGTGGAGGCTTGTAATTATCGTTTTATTCTCTAATGTCCTTTAGAGTGCCACTAGAGGACTCTTTTGACACTTTTAAGTTTGTCAAATTGGCTCCATTCATTACTCATCTTTAATGAGCTTGCACAGTGAAATAAATTGCATGCCTAATATGAGAGATGCGGCATATTCCCTTTGTAAGCGTTTTCTTTGTTTTTGTTTCTTCCTGTCAAAATATTTTCAGTGACGTTTCTGAATTGTGTTGTATTGAGCAAGTTTAAGTGGTTTCTGTGTTGCATAAAGATCTATTTTAGTTTCCCTTTTTGTTTTCAGCCAGTGTTATAAAGTCGTTTTTGTCTTTTCACTATTTGTTGCCTAACCAAAAGTTTTCCAGAGAATTTCACTGAGAATGTCTTTAGTTGACTGTAAATGAACAGTTTCCTGTTCATTTTCCACATTTCCCCCACAACTATTTACAATAGAACCACTCAGGCTAATATATTATGTAGAAGGTGATTTCACTCTTGTGTATTTTTAGACAGTTTTACAGCCTTGTTTTATCCCTGTGTCCTACACTTGTGGGATATTGACTGCGGTCGAATATTCCAGGTTTGGCCTAGCGGCCTTCTTTGTATTTTTTTTTTCTTTGTTGTTTTCTCACAGAATTACCTGATTTTAAGCACTTCATTGTGACGTGCTTTACAGAAGTCACTGTTACTGCATTTGCAGTCATTTCTGTTTTAGCACGTCTGAGGCAAACCGATATATGGCAAAGAAAGTTTTGAAGATTTCTAAAAATGTAATTTTGGTGGCAATGCCTGTGCACAGAAATGGGTACTTGTGGTTTGCATAGAAAATATAATTTTTGGCATAGATGTTGATTTATTGATTAAAATATATATACAGTATATATATTTATAACTGAAATTCAGAATACATTTAACCAATTACATAATTAGTGCACAGAGTTACCTTCAGAAAACTTGCTAACCCCAGTGGTAGGGATGCTAGAGCAGTCATCTAATGGCTCAACATGTTTTTGAGATAAAAATGTTTAAAATTGACAGAAAATTTGAAAATATCACTAGGTAATTATGTGTTACTGGAAGACATTAACAATACCTAAACACCAATTATGACGTCTTTTTAAAAAAGGCTACATAAAAAACCCTAAATAAATAAACAATGCTTAGCCTGGTGGGGGCGCAAGTAAAGCCTGGTGGCCCGCCAGGGTCACCAGGTGCATGTTGTCAAAAGTGCACATTGTATGTTTGATTTGGTTTGAGTAAAAAAAAACGTTCCATTGGAATCAAATATCTGTATTTGTCCTACCCTTTTTGACTGGTAGCCATTTTGAAACTGTGTACTTTTCATTTATTTGATTGTGCTGATAAAACTGTTACCATGGGCACTTCAACTTTTCAGTAACAATATGTGGATTTTCTTTTCTTATCTTCGGTTTAAAATTTTTATTGGTTGTTTTTGGGTCTCTTGCTTTATAGAATATTTTTTGATCTCAAGTTTCTGAAAACAATTATTTACCAATAAGACATATTCAGTATTTTTATTTAGGAGCTCAAAGATTAATGCCAGCATGCATGTTTCTAAGTATTATTCTGCATTTCATTCAACATAATAACTGATTTTAATGCTGAAAATCCAAGAGACATTTTTAAGCTGACTAAAACAAAGGCTCCCGTTGGAGAAAACATCTGGACACCTTAAAAAAAAAAAGTCAGTAACTGACATGTCTTGTTTTTTTCTGTCTTTCTTATATTACCCTCAGTTTTTTCAAAGAACTCAGATGCAGACTGCGAGGGCCTCGATGCCGACAAACTCACCCTCCATTCGTCCGGGTTCGCAGGCTCCCACGGCGGCTGTCTACCCCACCAATCAGCCCATCATGATGACGATGGCCCCAATGCCTTTTCCTTCCCCACAGGCTCCACAGTACTACATCCCACAGGTGAAATGCAAACCTTCAAAAACTAGTTTTCCTGTTTAGTTTGGCTTAAAAACGAATCAGGGAGATTGTTTTCAACAGTTCTTGCTAGGCTGCTCAGCATTATTTATGTTGCTTTTACTTTTGTAAACTTAACGAAAGTAATTAAAATTTTTATTCAGATTGATTCATTAATACTTTGTGCAGCTGAAATTAATTTTGCATCTTTCAGTTTTAATCATATTTACTGAATGTGAAAGCCCAATGTTAATATCTACATAAATGAAAATTAAACCATGCAAAATCATAAATTTTATCAGCGCATTAAATTTATTGATCAATTTTAATGATCAATAAAAATCATTAAGATATAAACTACATATCTTTTCATGTGTAAGCTGAACACAAACATAGTCGCGAGCTTATTAATGTCAGTATCTGTCATGTTTTTTGTTGGGGGTTTTTTTCACCTAATTTAAAAATATTAAGAAAACATTTTGTGTGTGTGTTATTTTCACTCACTTTCTCTTGTCTCCCTCCAGTATCGGCCCAGTACACAATATGTGGGACCGCCACAGCAGTATTCAGTGCAGCCGCCTGGTTCTGGCACCTTCTACCCCGGTCCAGGACCAGGGGAGTACTCCAACCCATATCGTGAGTCTTTCACCTGTCATTAAGCACATGCAATCTCAAATCAAAAACACTCATTAGCATAAATCCACATCAGCTCTTTAGTCTGGAACCAGAACCCTGCTTTTACTGAAAAATTTTCTTTTCTTTTCTTGTAATCTGGTTCAGATCCCCTCAGGTACCACCCTCCGGTTTCACCCTCTGTCCCTGCTCCAGTTCCTACAGCGGGCCCAACCTTCTACCCTGGCCAGACTCTGTTCCCCCACTCACCCTCGATCATAGTGCCTACACAACAGCAACCTCAACCAGCCAGGCGTGAGAAGAAAACAGTAAGCATCTTAGTAGTTTTTTCTGATTTATGTTCTTTGCTAGTTCTTGTATTTGACATTTGTACACATTAAGTCACCAATTCACTTGGTAACAGAAATATCAGCAGTTTTCAGGATGTTTGCCCGTGACCATGGAAAACACATTCAGGTTGCATATGTTTTGGAAGTGTGAATGGCCACGGTAAAAAATCCGATTTGACAAAAAATCGGAATTGGATCACTTCAGGCTGCAGTGTGAACACAGCCTTAGTGCTGCAACTAACATTTGTTCTAATAATCAATTATTCTGATGATTAATTGGATAAAGAAACATTGGCACATTCTGGAAATGTTTTATTCTTTTTTTATGCAAAGCTAGAAATACACAAAAAATGCAAACAGCTAATACAGTTCCTTTTTCAAATAAAAACATTTTCAAACTTAACATGCAATATCCAGCATTCCTTTACTGAACACTCGGTCATTGGTAGCTAACTTTAATATGTGAAAAGCTCAGCCTTTTCTGCTTGACTTAACATCAGTACAGTGTAGGGCTGATCTGGTGATTATTTTTTTGATCAACTGGATAGCAAAAGGTGCTTATTAGGACAGAAGTTGAACCAGGTGAAGCTAAACCCGTGAAAGGAGTTTTTGGTAGAACAAATCCACAGATAAGGAAGATTTTAATCTTAAATGCAAATGTATTTTTTTTGTTTAATTACTACATTGAGTGTGTTACTCTTTCCGAAAATTGTCATTTTTTTTGAGTCTGTATAATCCAGTTAATGGTTAATTGATTACTAATTTAGTTGTTAATTGTTTTTATAGTTGATTAATCATGATTCATTGATTAATGGATTGGTAAAATCAATTAATCATGATTCATCAGTTATTTTAATAATCGATTAAGGTTGTTAGGTGAGGCTCATTCACTGTGTCTGCCTTCTGCTTGGCCTCAGACTTTAAGACTTTAGTGAGGTCCCTGTTTCTTTTTTTCTGCCATTGTCCTCACAGATCTGTATCCGCGACCCGAATCAGGGCGGTAAGGATATCACAGCAGAGATCTTGGCAGGGGGCTCAGGGAGCAGGAACTCAACGCCCCCTGTCGGTCCCCCACCCTCCACCCCAACACCACCACAGGTATGACTCTTTTAAGACTCTGGGAGACCTACGATACATCCGCATTATGAGAAGAGCCATGAGTTAATTTTTAGGAACAAACGAATGTTCTTTCTTAGTAATTTATTACAATAATTCCAAGAATCGTTACTTTATTAGTAAAAACTCAGTGGTTTATTACACCTTAAATTTTGCAGATATGTTTGGTAGTAAATACAAATCTGAATGTTTTCAATGTCGTCTTATGTGATGGAGCAACACTAAGAGATGCATCATTGCAAACAGGAAGGAAAATTAATAATATTTAACAATTTTCCCAACAAATGATCTGAAAAAGGAGGTGCGTATGTGTATTGAACCCCAAATAGAATAATTTCACAAGGCACTTTAGAACATTAAGACGTGTAGTAAGAGGATCAAGGCCTTGTTATGTTTAAAACATCTCTCTCTGTTTTCCACCTGCTTTCTTTCCATTGCTGGTTGTTTTTCCTGCCTTCTACAGGCAATTGCATCAGTCTGTAAACTCCTGCAGAATCCTCTCATATACCCCTGTCTTTCCTGAGTCAGCATGTTTCTATCCTTGCAGAAAGAAACTGTAATTAGTTTGACTTGCTGCTTAGAGTAACTTGGATTGTGCGAACAATCCTCAGACAAATGAGACAAACTGATTTCAAATTGAATTTCTCGTCTAGATTCTGAAGAGGAATGTTAGTGACTTTTTTCTCTTTGTGTGTTCCTGGGGATCTTAACAGTGTCTTTCCTGTTCTCCATGTTTTCATTGTCCTGAGCTTTCATCCTTCTCTTTACAGTCCTCCCACAATCATCCTCCCCATCATGTTTCTCTTCCACCGCTGTCTCCTTTTTTCCCACTTGTGGTCTTGTGTATTTGTACGTTTACTTGCCTACATTTCAATGCCTGTATTTTCTGGTTTTCTGTGTTGATGGACTTTATGGCTGCACCCTCATTATCTTCGCATTTTCTCCCTCAAATCACAGCACCCGAGCAGCAGCCAGACTCCGGAGCAGCAGCAGTCACAGCCCCCGCCCCCTCAGCAGCAACAGACTCATCCCGGAGGCCTGGCGCTTGAGCCGCAGCAGATGCAGCAGCCGCCGCTAACGACCGGGGCTTCAGACAACAAACCAGGGCCAGGTCTGCCCAAAAAACCTCCTTCCTACATCCCAGGCTTTAATAAGTTCAAATGTTCTTTCAATTTTTACTTCAAACACAAAAATGATACTTTTGGTCTGAACAATGAACATTCAGACATGTACAAAATATTTCTTCTTGTTTCAGCTGGAACACTTTAACTGGAGACCTTTTAAAAACATCTCCTCTTGTTTTCTCAAGCAGGGTTTGATCAGTGCTTGAAATTCTTGAAAATACTTAAATTTCAAAAATATGTTTTCAGGGTTTGGAAAGTGCTTGATTTCTGTACATAGTTTTTGAAATTGCTTGCTAATCCATCTGCACAGTTTTGTAATAAATCTTTAGGAGAAAAAACTCCATGTAGGAAGTCAAGTGATTTAAGCATTTAATTTGTACAGGAAGTTCAGGTACCTTTACACAAACCAATTTGTCTGATGTATGGCATGTTTATTATTTCTAATGACTCAATGACATATTAATTGAAATGAAGGTTGTCTTAAATGTTATACATTAGTTATTGAAATTGAGGGATTTTTTTTTTATTTTGCTAAATTAGTATTTTGTTCTATAGGGTGTGTGAGAGAAAATTTTCAAAGCATAACATTCAGTAATATTTTATTAGTCACAAAACATCATTAATTGATTAAATGATCACAGTAGTGAATTGAAAGTGTTGTCATTTGTATTGTTTTATATCCAAAGTGTGGTGCTGGAAAATGTTTGAAAACTTACCTTGAAAATGCTTGAAAAATGCTTGAAGTTTACTGTGGGAAATGTGTACAAAACATGTTCAACATTTACTTTAATATTATCACTGTTTAGTATCCTTCTGCATCATTTCTTTCTTTCTCTTCTTCTTATCAGTGGATTTGCCAAAACTGGAGCCAGTTGTCCAGACGTCTTCCTCTCCTGCACTCCTGCAGCCTGAAGCCCCTATAGAGAGACTGGAAGCCGATGTTTCTGTGTCTGAGCCCTCTGCCTCCGTTGAGCCAGAGCTTCCCTTCCACGCCGCCGCCACAGCCACTCCGCCACCTACAGCAGCCAGCGCTGGTCCCTCAGCCAGGGAGCCCGCTGCTTCAGCTGCCTCCTCTGGTGGAGAGAGCAAATCACCCATTGGAGCACCTCACATGCCCAACATGGACAAAACTCTTCCAGAACCGCCGCAGACTTTTGATGCTTCTCCGTCAGCTGCCCCCAAGGCTTTGAATGGCCTCGCCGACTCAGGGAGTGAGCTCGACGCTGTGGCTCTCGAAGTCCCCCTTGTCCCACCGGCTTCTGCTCCCGCTTACAGAGATGCCTCCTCCTCTGTAAGCGCGCCCACTGACATGAGGCCAGAGGTGCCAATTGCTGCTGCGCTCTCCCCTCTGTCACCTGTCGCCGTGGTGCCTGTCACCCTTACCTCCAGCCCCCTCCCAGCCCTGCCAGTCATGCTCCCCCCCGGCCTCCCGCCTCTTGTGCAGGCCACAGCAGAGGCAGATGAGCCGAGCAAAACCCTCGACGTAAAGGACCTCATCTCCAGAACAGGAATGGAGGTGCAAAGCGAGAGCAAAATGGATTCCCAGCAACAGGCGCTGATCAGGAGGAGCCCTACAACAGGTGACAGGATTCACTTTCAACTAGCAAGACTCTAATGTTCTTTTGTTCAACTTTGGAGGTTTTGGTTTGTATAAGTTGGGCACACTTCAAGTACATAGATTTCTTGTGTTGTTGCTATTTTGTCCTATTTTTGACATTTTAAATAATCAGATAGATTTTTGTTTGTTTTTTGGGCACTTTATTTATATTGCTTTTCAAACGAACAACAAACAAATATAAGGTTCCTCCGCCACCTTAGAATGGTTTAAATGAATGTATCTAAAATGAAGGCTTGAAAATGTCGTAAAATATTTTTTTTACAAAATTAGTTGGCCTTAAATACATTAATCATAGTTCTTAAATTTTGTCCTGCAAGAACTATTTAATGTTGTATGTTCTATTTAGTTTTTTATTTTAGTTTTTTTCTCACAAGACTTTTCTGTCAGGCAAAGTTTGAGTCACAGGCTGACATCTTAATTGCATTCTGTGACTCGAGGTGGTTGAAGTAAATTTTTCATATATGTGGAAGTTGTTTCTGGTTACCTTTTTTTCTTAATAAATTAGGTAATTTAAATGTCTTTTTAAGTTAACATGGGTTATCTTTGTCTGATATTGAAACTTTTCACCAGAAATAAATGTGACCAAACCATTGTTACACACTATGAAATGTTTGCATGTACTTTACATGCGTTTTCTGATTGCACATTAACACTTGTCTGTTTTCTTGCAGTTAATCAGACTTCTTCTGCTATACCAAAGACCTGGAGAAAACCAAATGAAATGTTCTGTGCTGGAGATGCACCTCACAAGGACGATGAGGTCTGTTTGTTGGAAACAAAACAATTGGTGACTAAACAAAATGTTGGTATTTGGTTTTCTTGCAGTTGAAAGTGTCAATGTAGTGGGACAGAGTGGGTAAGGGGGAAAGAAAAGAAACAATGTGGGCAAAAGCTCAAGAGAAAAATATTTCCACATGTGGAGAAGGGAGGCAGACAGAAACGACATTCGGTCGTTATAGTCCAAAAGAAATACGGCAAGACGACTTCAGCCATGTTTAACCATCTTGTTAGCCTCTCTAAGCTATTTGTGCTTTTTTTAAGGGTGTTGCCCCAAAGTCTTGTTGTCACATCATCAAACAGAAACAAATAGCCTCAAGCTGCTTATTTCAGGCTTTAGGAGAAGTTCTGTAAAGAGTTTATTTCAAGTCAAAAAGCTCCAAATTGAAAGACACCTCACTGGCTTAGATTATAAGTTGGTTCAGTTTACCGCCTGTTTCAGAGTTTTGTCTAAGTGATACAAATGGCTACGCAAAAAGAAGCATGTGGAGGCGATTCTGGTTCATTTGGAGGTTGATTGAAGTTTTTTTTAGAAGTTAGAAAATCCTTAAGACTTGAGGAGTGTTTTGTTAGCCGACAAAGGTCTTTCCTCCTCAGTGTGACAGCAAACCTTAACAGAAGGCATACAGCATGTGGTTATCATTCATTTTTTTGACAACTTAAAATTAACAAATAAATACGTCAAACTAGTTTTGGCATAACAAAAAACCTAAATTGGCTCTACAGGTTTCTGTCTATTTTGCTTGGATTTTTATGTGGGTGGTCATCATCCAGCTGTTTTGTTGAAAAGTCATTATTTTTTCATTCATGTGAAACAGATTTAACATGGGGCTGGGCGATATGAATTGGAAAAAAAAATTGTCATGAAAGTGCAGATTTCCAATTTTTCTATTTTTTTCCTAAAAAACAAAATTCACAAATGATTTTTTTTTTTTAAATCCCTCTAAAAGTGGCTTTTATTTCAATATTTCCCACTGTGAGTTGTACAACAGAGTTTTGGGGTCAGGCTGAATCTTTTACTTAACTGTCAAGAACATAGACATAGTATTGGCAGGAAAAAATGCAAATCTACCAGAAAAAACATCATAAAATTAGAAAAGAGGAAAAAATGCTTTGATAGATCAGATGTGGCTAACTCAGTTCATGTGGTTCTTTTTTTGCAAAATGGATTGTCCTGCAAACAGAATCGTTTCAATGTCCTGCTACTGATGATAATTTCATGCTATTAATGTGTTAAAAGATTAAGTTTTTCTAAGTATTACTTGTAAAACTTAGAGCAAAGTACCACTTCACAAAATACTCAACAGTTCTCATTTTCTTCTCATAGAATTACTACTTTTGTTCTTTTAATATTACATCTTTATGGTCGCATTATTTAGACTATTTTGACTGTATTCTTGTAATAAAAAATCTCAACCTGACCCTTATATCTGGCGTTAGATTTGATCTGAATCCAAAGTCCAAATAGATAGAAGCGGTAAAACATCCTTGTCAAACAAGATGGCGGCCTTGAGAAAGCAGACATCACTATGAAGTAGAGCATTGTCCAGGTTTTCCAAAAATTAAATCTCCAAAAACCAAAAATTTGATTAATCAATAAGATAGATTTATCACCCAGCCCTAATTTAGTGTTTAGTTTTTCACATTTTATGCTCTTATAAGATGTTAAGGAAACTGCAGAAAAGCAGCATCTTTTCTGCAGTTCGAGAAAACCTACATCTGAAGACTGAATCTGGTGTCCACTCAGGAGGAGCCCAAATTTGTCGGCTCGCCTGCTGGAGACCAGGCCCTTCAATTGGCCCCCCTCAGCTGCAGCCCTGGGCCCCTGCCATCAGTCTTCCCCTCAGCCGTCGCTCCCACTAGCAGCCCCGATGCTGACGAAAAGTCCAGCGTTTCTGAGGAGAATGGCGAGGCGGAGTCTGAACCCTTGAGAAACGGAGCAGGCCACACCTCCGAGACAGAGAGCAGCGATGGTGGCGCCACCCCTGGAGACAAGGAGAACTCCACGGGGACTCCTCAAGATGTGGAAGGTAAGAAGTCTCAGCAGACAAGATTTTCTACAAATTCTTATTTTTATGCGACAGTATTCAGCAAAGACACTGTTTGACTTGCCTGTTGAGTTTTTTTCTGTTTCAATCCCGCTTGGTTTTCCAGACCTCGCTGATCCGAGTGGGAAGCGACAGTATGGTAGAGACTTCCTGTTGGGCTTCCAGTTCATGCCTCAGTGCATACAGAAACCTGAGGGGCTCCCACCAATCAGCGATGTGGTGCTAGACAAGGTAAGGTGACGCAGATATGATCATTCTTTTAAAAAGAACATATTTAGTTCGACACATCTTACTAAACAGTCCTCTTAAGAGATCATGCATGTTCCCTATTGAGCTTTTCCTCCACTCAACTTTCCATTACTATTGCTATTGGATACAGCCAGCTTCTTTGGCAATCATCCACTTTGGCTAATTGTTAACAGAAGGTGTCAATAACTGGTAACTCATAGTATTTGTATTGAAAATCCCTTTTTCTTTTGATGCCATGTGGCTTAGTTAGTAATTGTTTCTCACTCCTCCATCTTTCCAAATTTGTTCAAATTGCCGTTGAATAAAGGCCTCGAAGGCCAAGCAAATGTTTTAATAAATATGTTTTTTGGTGGTGGTTTCTCAATTTCTCTGAGAAATTAAAATGTTGGTTTACATTATTGTGAGCCCTAATTTGTCAAACATAACAGAAATAAATACTTCAGATATGTCACTCTGTAATTTATTTTGATAACAAGTTTCTCTTTTTATTGATTCTGATTCATCCATATGGAAGAGAAACCAATACATCACCATTAGTTTCAGTTGCGTATGAGGTTATTTTGGTGCTATTGAAATGAAACTTAACATATTCTGTTGAAACATCCACAAATTTTCACTCGCATTATTTACACAAAGAACTGTCAGACTTCCTGCAGCTTGATTTCCAATGGGTTTGACATAATCAGTAATTTCTGCTGCAGTTTTCCGTTTTGTCTGAAGCTCTTTGCTAAGTAAAATTGCTCATGTTCGTGAGAAATTCATGATGTAACTGGATCTCCTGTAGATAATTATTATCCATCAGCTACATTAATAATAAAGTAATCAAGTCTTTTATTATGAAGCTTCATCCATTTTAATGTGTCTAAAATGATTGTTTAATCTGAATTATAGGTTATTAGTTGGAGAAAAGATCACTTATGAAAGCTTGTGCTGGGACTTTGCCGTAAATGTGTCTAAAGATGAAGCAATAAAGAATAAACAAATTAATTATGAGCATAATCTGTGCTGCGGATTCCACTTTGGGTGATGTATTAAATTAATCTAATCTGTTCAGTACAACAACATGGACGTGGTTTTAGTTTGTCAGAACGTCTTGATCAAAGTTGAAGTAGCTTGGTTTGCTGCTCAGATCCACGTCTTTGTATGGGTGGAGCATACGGCCCGCTGAAATGCTGTTTTGATTAAAATCACATTGCTATTATGTCACTCTTGGCAGCGTTAGGATTACTTGCCCCTCCCCCACTTTGTTCAAACAGAACGGTGAACAGTTGATTGGTGCCGTCCCAAAGTTTCGTTTTTCTCACAGGGAGAGAGATGAGTTTTTCTGGAAAAGCTCAGACAGGAAGTCATGGACAGCTGAACGACAAAAAGTCTGATTTGTTCTCCCCCACACACTCCACTCTTCTTTTTTTCCCCCTCCTCTTCACTTCCACCACATCTGGTTCCAAAGTACTGATTGTCTCTCCGACACGCCAAGCATATTTTAATATCAGTTTAGAAAATGCTGATCATAAATCAAACCCTGATGCTTTGGTCTTCCCATCATTAATAGCAGGTCAACTATAGAGGATTACTGAGGAGGAAATTCACACACACTCTCTCTCTTACAGGGCATGCTGAGCCCCTTCTGCTCTGTTGCCAGATTTGTTAGAAGATCACTGCGCCCCCTGCTGTTTATCTCAGCCTGGCGTGTGCACACATGCGTAACGGTGTGTATGCTTTGTGTCACGCAGATGAACCAAAACAAGTTGCCATCTCGGGCAGTGGACTCCAGGGTGATTTCCAGGGGTCCCGATTTCACACCTGCTTTCGCCGATTTTGGGAGGCAGATGACCGGAGGACGAGGAGCGGCTGTGAGTCACACACACAAATCCAGACGATAGCCATTCATAAAATCACACACACTTCGGGTGAGAAAAACATGTTCTTTCAGCAACTATAGAAGGTAAATATATTTGAGTGATATAAATTTGCTATGAAGGAAAAATAGAGGTAATAAAATCTTAAGAAAAATGTGGATTTCTACTTTTATACCAAGAATTTTCACCTACAAACCAAGAGGAAAACTGACCGCCTTTGTAGAAATAGAATTTTATTACAGTATTTTGTAGTACTATTGTAATAGCGATAAAAGTGACCATAAAAAAGCTATTTATTGCAAATTTTTTTGGATGACTGGATAAATGTTGTTCTTGAAAAATGTTCAAGCTTCTTTACTTAAAGAAGTGTGATTTAAATCACTAAACGTCACTTACAGGCTTCATTTAATCATATTTTTGAATTTATTGATATTTATTGTTGCTCTTGTGGAAAAAAAGGGAGAAAATAAGAAACAAAATTTTAGTCAATTTTTTGAATAGTAACTATAATCTATCGTAACAGTAGATTACAATAAATCACAATTCTTATAACAAATCTTTCTCGATAAACGGTACAATAAATGTCCTGCCCCTGTGTTTTCTGCAACCACAGCTGATGAACATGGGCACACGCCGGCCTCCACCCAGGAAGATTATCGTCAACGTGCCCGTCAACGATGATGTTCAGCTGAAGAAGTCGGAGAACGCCTGGAAGCCCGGCATGAAGAGGGAGGGCCTTCCAGAGGATCCAGAGATGCAGAAAACACAGGCAGGAAAACAAAACAACTCAAACACAAAGGAAATGCTCAACACTAAGCTACCTTAATGTCTGAACTCAATCTTCCCTTACGGGTATTTTTGTTTTCTTTTTGCTGCAGGAGCTCTTCAGGAAGGTACGAAGCATCCTGAACAAGCTGACGCCACAAAAATTCAACCAGCTGATGAAGCAGGTCACCGATCTGACCATCGATACCGAGGAGAGGCTCAAAGGGGTCATCGACCTGGTTTTTGAGAAGGCCATTGATGAGCCCAGCTTCTCTGTGGCTTATGGACAAATGTGTCGGTGCTTAGCTACAGTAAGCAATGCGTTTAATCAACTAGCATAGGTGTACAACAAAAAAATAGAATAGAGAGTACTGCATCTTAGTTAAATGGTTTCCCTTATCCGACTTTTATCTGTTGTTTCTATGCAGCTCAAAGTGCAGATGACGGACAAACCCAACTCCACTGTAAACTTTCGCAAACTGCTGCTAAATCGCTGCCAGAAGGAGTTTGAGAAAGACAAGGCAGACGACGTGGTGTTCGAGAGGAAGCAGAAAGAGCTGGACTCTGCTGCATCGGTTTGTCTTCTCATTAGCATTTTCTATTCTGCTTCCAGCTACTGGAGCTGATGTTTGTCCTTCAGGCGACAGAGCGCGAGCGGCTTCAGGAGGAGCTGGAGGAAGCCAAAGACAAGGCCAGGCGGCGCTCCATTGGCAACATCAAGTTCATCGGCGAGCTCTTCAAGCTCAAGATGCTGACCGAAGCCATCATGCATGACTGCGTGGTCAAGCTACTGAAGAACCATGACGAGGAGTCTTTAGAGTGCCTGTGCAGGCTGCTTACCACCATTGGGAAGGACCTGGACTTTGAAAAGGCCAAGGTGAGCAGCAGGAGGTTTAAAGAAATATACTTGATCGCTCTAGCTTTGAGCAAACCGTTCAACTGATACCACTTGTCGGTGCAATACTATAAAGTTAGTGTGGAGGTTAGTAGCTCAGTTTAACAGACTTAATTGCCCCAAAATGTTCTAAGGCAACTGGAAAAAAGCACCTCGTGTTCCCATAAACGTGCCTGGCGTCTCTGTTGGACACAGAGCAAAAATACACACTGTTCTCTGTCAGGTTAGCTTTTTATTTGGGATTAGTTTACTCTTTAACAGCTAGACTGCATTTTGCCACCTATAATCTTTTTGACGTGATGTGCCATTGGTGTTTTTATTGCAGTTTGAATGTTAGACTCCTAAGGTTCTAAAGACATAAAAGTGAGGTCTGTGGTAGGATTTGATCTAGCAGTGCTTGGGTGCCATTTACATTGGGATGTGGTTTATCTTCTCAACAGCATGGAAACTAAATGTGACTTAGATCTGCTTTGCTGCATCAGTGTTCCTTCTGAAAAGTGTTTCCAGGTTACAGAAAAATGAATTAGATAAATGTCATTAAATGGTGCCAATATTTTTCTGTCATGCCTGTTTAATTTATACAGCTATTCTTCTGTATCTTGGAGTGATGAGGGTTTTTTAAACACTAGTCAGTACTTTAAAGGGTAGTATTATGTATTTTCTAGGCACTTAGTGCCAGTTTATAGCACAATCAAGTAACTGTTAACTTCAGCTGTTATAAAAATGTTATATATTTATTTACATACCACCGATAACTTATAAGAAATGTGACTTCACCATTAGATGCTTTGAAATTGGGCCTCTGTCTTCTTCTGTCTCTTTAAGAAGCTCCTACTCTTTCCGACACGCCGTCTTCAACACGTCACCACAACAATGCTCCTACATTATTTTATTTGCATCTGTTCTTTGGAGTGTAGAACTGAGAAGTAGTTTGTATGATAAGCTCCACCAGGTGTTTGCTAATGGCTCTTGGAGGAGCTGACGATGATCTGTTCAGAACTTTCTGTTCAGATACTGGTCAGTCATTTCAAAACAGCCACAGGGAGGTAGTGAGTCCTGTTCAGGTCCTTTGTAAAATTTAATGAAATAAATGTCATACATATGTTTTAAAGTGCAGTCAAAGGACACACTACCGCTCAGTCACCAATGTAAATCAGTTTTGGGATCCATGGCAAAAATAATCAAGGGTTTATAAAAAAAGGGCAGTGCAAAATGCGTCTGTCTCTCTCACTGGAGAAGAGCGGGTATCAGGAATTCATAATCCTGATTCTTCAGAAATCTCCCAATCGGTACCCAGATCCAGTACCTGGGATTGCATCCATAGAAGATTTTATTTTCTGGCATCGTCTTCCTAATGAAACAGAAGCTCATTTCAAACCATCCAAACACTGTTTTTTCCTCTGCAGCCTCGCATGGATCAGTATTTCAACCAAATGGAAAAAATTGTCAAGGAGCGGAAGACATCATCTAGGATACGGTTTATGCTCCAGGATGTTATAGACCTAAGATTGGTAAGTGTGTATTCTGGTACTTTATTTTTAGTTTCATACGTTTAAGATTTCATTGTGCCCTCTTTCCCACAGAGGTTTGTTTCATTGTATCTGTTTTTTTTTTCTCACATATTGGAATGTCAACCTTGGCTGTTCAGGTCGTGTTGTGCTGAACCTGTTGTATGCCATCAGCCTTGGAGTCAAATTTCAACTCTTTTACGAGAAAGACTGATTAGTCTCCCAATCGCATTCTAAAATTAATGATGGGTTTTTATCCAGAGTCTACTGTCATGTTTAAGATGAACAACATCGGGATGATTAAACCAGTTATGTGGTTTAATGGAGTAACTGTTTTAAAAAAATCAGGAGAAGAAACCCTAAATCATGGCCCAGTTAAATTAAACAAGCAAGCAAATGGACTGTAATAAACTAATTTATGTGAAGGAACAAGGAGGAAAACCTTAAGGAGGAAAACCTATCAACTCTTCAGTTTATGTCCTCAGAGCTAATTTAGGCAGTTTTCTATTCAAAATTTTTGACTGATGATTAAAATAAGAAATATTTTCATTAATTAAGAATAACTAGAAAAATGGCTTTATCAGCCAGAATTGATTTATAAAAAATTAAAGAGGATATATGTTTGTATCCTCTTATTTTAAGGGGCTTTAACACTTACTTTTTCATACCTATCAATTCAACAACAATAACAGGTTGGTTAGTCAGCGACTGCTGCTTGTTTTAACACATGGATTTTAATTTTTTTTTAAATTTATGGCTCTTGAGCCTTTTACTAACAACTCTTCAACTTTTTAGATTGATTTGTGGACAATGAACAGTTGAATGATTTAAGAAAGTAAGATTACTACTTTGGGCAGCCATTGAACAGGTTTTAATCAGGGATGCAACTAATGATTATTTTACTAATCCATTAATCTACTGATTATTCTGACAAGTAATTGATGAATCAGATGATCTTATTCATTAGATTTGTCATTTAAGCACTTAACGTTTTTTATACAATATTAGAAATGCATTAGAAGACGCAAATAAACAATTAATTTAATACGAAAATACATTTTTTCTTGCCTAACATTAAATAACAAAGAATTCCATTAGTGTTTGCTAGATCAGTTATAGCAAAGGAGGCATCTGCAGCTAAAGAAATACTAATATTATGATGTGAAAAGCTCAGTCCTTTCTCCTTGACTTTACATCAATACAGCATAGGATTCAAATGTTGATTTTATTTTATCTTTTCAATTAACTGATGAATAATTTGATGCAAAAGGTTCCTAATGTGATTTTTTTTTTTTTTTTCATGGAATTTGAACCAGGTGAAGCTAAAACCATGAAACTTGACTTCTGGCTAGAATATGCTTAGATGCAAAATTGCCTTTTTTGTGAGCATACGCCAGTTGTTAACATTTAATCGATTACTAAATTAGTTGAAGATTATTTCAGTAGTCGATTTGTCACGATTAATCCGATTAATTGTTTCAGCTCTAGAGTATTAAATCATGGCATTGATGTTGAGCTGCTGTTTATCATGTGTTGTCAAATGTCGTGCTGTTTCCTCTACAGCACAACTGGGTGTCGAGGAGAGCCGACTCGGGCCCAAAGACCATCGAGCAGATCCACAAGGAGGCCAAGATTGAAGAGCAGGAAGAGCAGCGAAAGGTTCACCAGCAGCTGCTCTCCAAAGACAGCAAGAGACGGCCGGGTCAGTCCTGTAGTCAGAATCCTCTTTAAAGCTTAGAGTCACACATCGGCTCGGGAACCCTGCGGGCATACAGGCACACTTCCTGTCCGTACAGCCTGCAGAAATCCCATTGTGCCCAGCAGCAGACAGGAAGCCCCCCTCACTGTCTTCCATCTGTCACCTGACTTATAATATTTCATCATATGCGACAGACATTGTGGAAAACGTCTCAAATGTCCTTTGTATAAAAGGTACAATTTCACAGCATCATTGAATTCATGATTAAATTCTATTTTCTCTTCTTGTTTGTGGTGCGTTTATTTGGTGATGTAGATCCACGAGAGCAGAGGGAATCCCGCAAAGAGGAAACCTGGAGCACTGTGCCCATGACAAAGAACAGCAGGACCATCGACCCCAATAAGATCCCAAAGATCTCCAAGGTGAGCCATTCGCCTGAGGCTCATAGGCTGCGTTCACACAGCCGGCGAATTCGGCCTAAATCCTCTTTTTTTGCCCAAATGCTACCCATATTCAGCTTTTACATGGCAATCTGAATGGCCAGATTCTGATCTTTTCACCCCCCAAAAAATCCAATCTGTGCCATTTCCATATCTGGTACTAATTTGGATACTCATCTGATTGTTTTCAAATCAATCTGCAGTCAAAGCAATCTGTTCTAATAAGCAGTTAATCAATTAATTGAATGATAAATTTAAATAAGCTTAATAATTTCCATTCTGATTATTAATGTTTCCATTCTGATATTTTGTATTCATAATGGAATATTTCCTACTTTACTTATTGTTTTTGGTTCCAGTGTTAAGTGCTCTTTACAAAATTAAAGTTACTTGGTCTTTTAAAGGTGAAACTTGCACTATTATGCCTTTATCAATGTATTATTTGTCAAAATCACATTATTGCCGTTTATCAAAGTATCTTTTGGGACAACTTGTCAATTACAGCTGTTCAGACCCAATCCAGTGCATTGGACAGTTCTTTACCCAAAGTGTTCAATCTCCTCATTTGGCCCTAAACAGACCAACATCTTTCCATGACCATGAAAAAACATAAAGTGACTCATTGGATCAGTTGGAGTTAAATAACTTGTTGCCAGCTAAAAGATAATTGCCCTGCAGTAATTATCCAATCGGAGGCCCGCTAAGTTAAATCCAGGTGGCGATTTGTTTTTTTGTCCTCAAAGTTGCTGTGTTACAAGCAGGGAAAATGGACGAGCAAAAGACTTTGAGCAAGTTTGACAAGAGTCGACTCATCTTTTGGCAATAAAGAGGTTTGCATAAATCACTTTTGGTAAAAAATGACTTTAGCCATTTTTTAGGAAGGTGACAGTAGAGGAAGTGAAGCTGAGGTGTGTGCTTCCACAAAAAGCTACGGCAGCTCAGACTATTGAAGATGTTGATTCTGGTTCTGACAAGAAGATGCAATAATGTTATACCTGAATAATCCATGCAAGATTTTTATAATATAAAAACATAAAACTGGAATAATTTATGCAGCCACAGAATCATCTTTCCAGCTTATATCCTCTCTCTGTAATAGAAGCGATAATGCTTCATTATTTTTTGAGTGATTTTTTTTTTTTTTTTTACTCTTAAATTGAAGTAAAAGAAAAACTTTGCAAAGTTGTTGCAAATTAGACACTAGATTCAATAGAAGATTTTCTTGTAATGCCTTAACTCTGCATAAGTTAATTTTTAAATTCAATGTTATGAAATGAGAAACTAATTCACAAAGAAAGTATGCAACTGCCCGGTAACAAGCCAATGTTTTGTTGCAGTGTGATGAACTGTTTCAGCACTGTACTTTAGTTTGTCATGTCGCGACACGTCTCTCACCTTCATTAAGCGTTTGTCCTCCACGGCCACTCACAGCTGGATTTTTTTTTTGGTAGAATGTAATTTACCGTTTCCATACCGACAGGATGGGTCTTGTGGAACAGAACTGTTCTTTAAAGGCTGCCTGCCCTCATCTGGTCTGCATTATTGTGGTTTAGCTTCTGCAGTGCATTTAGTTGCCTCCCCTGCTGGATGGATTGGGTACTGATTGACCAAAATCAAAAAACAAATAATTCTTTTTTTACCATAGACTGTAACTACTTCTTGATTTCATTTCCAGGATTTATGGACTAATTAACACCTCTCTTGACCTCCCAAGTTTTCCATAGGTTTATGGGGACATTTAATTATTATTTTGACTTCTGCTTTTAAATGCTGTCTCTGGGGACTTTTGGTTAGTTTTCAGCTATTTTCATTTATAAATCATTAGATCACTGGCTGAACATTCTCATTGCGTTGTTTTTTTTTTTTTTAAATCTGTTGAGGTTTTCCCAGTTTAATGTAACAAAAACTGCATTTGCAGCCTCAGATGGATGAGAAGATCCAGCTGGGCCCTCGGGCTCAAGTCACGTGGGTGAAGGGCAGCAGTGGAGGGGCCAAAGCCAGCGACTCTGGTAAGAGGGGAACCGACTTACGAACGAACAAGATTTAAAACATTGACCTAAACATGAATCATAAGTTGATTCAGTTGTGAAATGAAGTTCAAATAAGACCCAGTGGTCAAGGTTAACTTGATTATTTTCACATTAGCTGGAACTAGAAAAATTCTTAATATCTAACCTTTTCCTCAACGTTTTAAAAATCAGTTTTTATATTTTAAGAAAAATGTAAATGCATTTTCAATTTAGAGGGATTGTACAAATGCTAGAAATCCTTAAAAATGCTAGAATTAGAATTAGGTGTTTGTTTGTTGTTTGGGAAATGCTTGATTTCTGTATAAAGTTCTTGAAAGTGCTTGATTTCTAAACTGCACAGTTTTGTATTAAAAGTTTATTAAAAGACTAAATTTGGAAAATCTTATTATAATTGAAAGCAGATATTTTCATTCATTCAATCAAAAGACACATTTTTCTCACTGCGTGAAGTTAAACCAGGCTAAACAGTTCTTGTTTTAGGTTAGATACAATCAGGTTTTTTATAACTTTCTTTGTATATTGTGTTTGAGCATTTAATTTGAGCAGAAACACAATTTGTTTGGATTTTTTCAATGTAATTATTTATTATTCCTAATGGGTCAATGATTGTTTTATGCTTTGTATGGTAAACAACATGATTGAAATTAGGGGACTTTTTCTGTTAAATATGTGTTTTATTTGACCAGTCGGGTGTATAAGGTGTGTGTGAGAGAGATTACAAAACATAACATTTTGTTATGTTTTAGTTTACTTTGTCTCAGTTTTATAATGTAGAACACTTTCACTAAACATTATTAACAGTAATAAATTATATTATATAATAGTGAATTAAAACTGTTCATTTATGTTGTTTTAATCTCCCAAATGTGGTGCTGGAAAAGTTTGAAAACTTTTCTGGTACATGTTTGAAAATTGCTTGAATTTTACTATGGAAAAATGATTACAAATCCTGCCTTTCTTGACAAATAGATGAAAAAAACAATTTTATTGTGTTCTTTGTCATTGTTCTCTTTCATTCCCAAACCATCAGAACTATCTCGGACCGCCGGCCTGAACCGTTTCTCTGCACTGCAGTCCACACCTTTACCTCAGCCCTCCACCACGCCTCCACAGAACCCCGACTATGAATCCAGAAGAACTCTGGGAAGGTAGAACATGAGCCCACCTGGAACTTATAGCTACTGGTTTTCCTCCGCTTTGTTGACCTTTTCTTCTCCACCTCGCAGCAGTCGGAACAACGCAGCCAGAGAACGCAGCGAAAAGCCGCTGATCTCGGCCCCGTCGTCGTCGCGGCCCGGCCCGTTCGTCAGGGGCGGTAGCTCCAAAGAGCTGCTGGAGACTCAAAACCCGGAGGAGCTGCAAAGAGAGCGGGAGGGAGCAGAACCCCGGAGGCCGAGCGTCGCTGAGGACAAAACTGAGCCGGAGCGCAGCAAAGTCAGGGAACCTGGTGAGAACACTGGTGTGTTTCTAACATGTTTAAAATCGACAGATTGTTGTTTTGTCGTTGTGTAGTTACAGATTGAACAAGATGACTCACTAACAGACTCTGTTTTGCTAGAATAAGATGTGGCCGGTGCGTTTCTATGTGGCTTTTATCAGCTCTGACCCAGCATTGATCTATATGTCGCTCTTATTCCAGTGAAACCTGAGCCAGTGGTTCAGAAGCCAGACAGACCTGCCCGGTCAGAGGAGGAGATCGAACGAAAGTCAAAGTCCATTATTGACGAGTTTCTGCACATAAACGATTACAAGGTAGCTCTGAATTCAACACACTGCTAGTTAAATGGAGTGTTTTCCTGCAACGTTTCCTTCAAAGCCCAGTATGCCTTCAGGGTCAGTCCTGACCAGCAATCATTAGAACAGTTTTGTGACTCTCAGAGTTTATTCCAGTGTAATCTGCTCCAGTTCCAGTTGTCCTGTTTGTCCTGCTGATTTTGTTTTGATGATGATATCTCGTTTTCCTGCAGGAGGCTGTCCAGTGTGTGGACGAGCTGGACTTGGGCTCTCAGTTGCACATCTTTGTGCGCGTCGGGGTGGAGTCGACCCTGGAGCGCAGTAAGATCACACGGGACCACATGGGCCAGCTCCTCTTCCAGCTGGTGCAGCAGGGAATGCTGCCCAAAGCACAGCTATACCGAGGGTCAGTCCACCTGCTGCAGGCCTCAGGCTTTAGAGGGAAGCCAGCAGAAGTTTGCACCAGAACTGTTTCTGTAAATTAGGAAAAATATATTTTTGTACATATCAGGGCTGCAACTAATGATTATTTTAGTAATTGATTATTTTGATGATTAATCGGGTAAAAAAAAAAAAGTCACATTCAAAAAAAATTGTATTTAACAACTTAAGCCTTTTTAAAGGGTATTAGAAATACATTAAAAGATGCACATAAACAAAAAATTGTTTTATTCTTTTTTAAATAAAAAAATAACATTTTATTTCCTTAAATGCAATAACAATGGCATCCCATTAGTGAATTTGAGCTGAGTGAAGCCATTTGAGTTTTGAGTAGAATGTATTTATAGACAAAGGTGTTTTCATATTAAGTGCAAAATGTATCTATGTTTTGTACAGTTTTAGCTTAATTATTGCACTAAATATATTTTTCTTCATCAAATCATGTATAAAGTTACACATGAATGTGAAAAGATTAAGAAAAAGAATGGTTAATTTTTTTAAACTTGTGGCATGCACTAAAATCTGTTGTCTACAAAAAAGTTCATGAATGAAATAAGATGCATAAAAACATCAGAGATTTAAATTCCACACTTCCTTTTAAGAGCACTGATATCCTGATTTTTCTTTTAATTCAGGTTCATATGCTTTTTGTAAAAAGGTTTCACTAATTTTGTACATATTGAGTTTATGTTAAAATTATCCCATATTTTTTATGACCATTTCAATATTTTATAAATTAAACCCCAAGAAGATTAGTAACCATTTTTGGTAGAAACTAATGGAGATTAGTTTGGTAATGGCAATTACCAAACTAATCGAAATGGCTTGTCGGTGAAGACAAGTAGTTACACAAATAATTAAAAGAAAAACTTCAGACCTTCAGATGTTCTCTGTAAAGCGTGTATTTCACCATCTTAACTTCATTTTGAGCCTTCTATTTCTAAGCTTTGCTGCTGTTTGTGGTTCCTCAGGTTTGCAGACACGTTGGAGCTGGCCGACGACATGGCCATCGACATTCCCCACATATGGCTGTACCTGGCTGAGCTGCTCAGCCCTTTGCTGAAGGATGGATGCTTCTCTATGAGAGAGCTCTTCAGGTGGTCCAGCCGATCCTGCATGAATGTTTCACATGTTTATCCAGAAAGAAAGTGCGTATTTTTTCTGTGTTCCACCTTTTTACATAACCTTCATGACTCCTTTCTGTTTGTTTACAGTGAATTAAGCAAACCTTTGCTTCCTGTTGGAAGAGCTGGGATCTTAATATCTGAAATACTGCACATACTATGCAAACAAATGGTATGCAGCACAAGGTTTTTTTTATGTCACCTGACACTCATTTTTGTAGCATGTTTAGTTATAACAAAATAGTGAACAATTTTCTACAATAAACCATCAAGTTTTTACCTTGTATGAACTTTTATTCATAGCATTTAGTTTGATTTACTACAATTCTACTATGTTGAATTACTATCCATTTTTGGCTAAGTGAGGTAAACAAGACAGTCCAGACAGAAAAAATGGATGTTGTTGTGTTTTGTTTTGACAGAGCCATAGGAATGTGGGATCATTATGGAGGGAATCGGGCCTGAACTGGACCGACCTGCTACCAGAAGGCGAGGATGTCCAGGCTTTCATCTCACAACAGGTTTGGAAGGGGAAAAAAAGGAGCTGTAGATCCCTCATCTGAGAAAACATTTTTTATTATTATTATTATTATTATTTTACCGGTTTAAGTCTTTTACCATTTCCATTCACTCAGATGTTCTTCTATCCATCTCATCCTTGTCACTCCCCTCTCCTCTCCTTTTTATTTTTACTTTGTTCCAAACAGAAACTCCAGTTCCTTCAGTCTGAAGGTTCGAGTCCTGAGGAGGTGCAGACCAAAAGGATCTTGTCTCCTGAGGAGCTGCGTCGGCAGCTAGAGAAGCTCCTCCTGGAGGACATGGCGAGCGACGAGCAGATCTTCGACTGGGTAGAGGTACGCCACTTTAAAATCACCCAGAAGACCAGTTGGGTTTATTTATATCACACCAATTCACAACATATATATCTCATACTTGACTGATTACCGTTTATATTGAACTATTTCCAATATATCAAAATCATATTGACAAAAAATCAGTTTATGATGTCAGTTGGTTAAAAGGAGGAGGAGCCAAGTCAATATTGCCTTTGTATTTCTATGAAGTACTTAAAGAAGAGCTGTGGTATTCTATCAGCCGTACTCTGTCACATGCACTTCAGTTATTTAATCCCCTTTAAGTGCTTTTTTTGTAGTCTGAAGAGCACTGCTAACGCTAATGCTTCCATTAAAGTTTAACATGGAGTTGGCAGCGTAGTCAGCCAGCCGAATATCCACACGTGTGTGCTTTTAAAAAAACTTTCTTTCCAACTAGATTTCTTTTCGTTAGTGGCATGAGCTATCTGAGCTGATTTAGTTTTTCTCTCCAGGCAAACCTGGATGAGTCCCAGGCGAGCTCGTCTCCCTTCCTGAGGGCTTTGATGACGGCCGTGTGTAAAGCAGCAGTGAAAGGTAAGCACTTTAACGAAGAGACGCTTCGTTAATGTCTGCATGTACGCAGCGGCAAAATCCAAGCAGAGCAGCCTTCCATGCACCAACCCTGCCTCTTGCACTTCGCCCACAGATGAGAACCCTAACTGTCGTGTGGACACGGCCATCATCCAGAAGAGGTTGCCTGTTTTACTCAAGTACCTTAACTCAGACACTGAGCGACAGCTGCAAGCACTTTATGCACTTCAGGCGCTGATCGTTTCACTCGATCAGCCTCCAAGTAAGTGCTCAAACAAAGCAAATATTGCCATGGTTTTAATCCTTAAAACATAAGAGGGTGATTAGTACTGAACACAGATGTTATAGATATTATTAAAAAAATTGCTGTTAACTACAAAGTTTTCAGTATTAGGCTTTACAATTATTTACCTTTTACCTTATAAAATCAAAAAGCACAAAATAGGGCTACTACTGACTTGAAAGTATAAAAATTTGTTTATGTTTAAAATACCACCTCCTAAAATATCAACATCTTTTTTAGACAGATAAATAGGGTTTAATGCATTGACAGATTTATCTCTAACTGACATCTTTTCACAGCTTTGGTTTTTGCGCATTTTATTGATCGTTTAGTTTTTTTTGAGCTACTTACGGAGAATTTAATCAGTTAGTAATTAATTCAGATTAAGTGTGTGTTGTTGGTTGAGGTTTCAAACATTCAACTCATAAACCCAAAATAGGATAGGCAAATGTTTTGTTATCCAGAATTTCATGAAAACCACAAAAATCTTTGACATTTTGTGTGAAAAGTATTAAATTTGGGCATGAAAAATGTGTTATATCCCTTAATATTTAGAATAGCAGGAACACAAACAAAATGTTCTCAGTGTTATAGTCTTTAATGAAAGGAAAGCAGGCTCAACCTGGTTGATATGTTTCTGTAGCAAGCTGCAGTATGTAACTTTTATGCGCATTTATTTTTACATATTTGTTAAAACTATCGCAAATTGAAGAAATTGAGCTCTACCTTTTCCTTGTGGTCCTACAGCCACCCGCAGAAATACACCACAATGTCAGAAACAATTAATCAGATCCAGGAGGGGAGGGTCTTAGCGCTCTCAATCACTTGTGTATGCACCGTAGCTGTGTCAATAACAGAGAAACAATTTACTGTTAAAGGGAAGGTGTTTATCCACCATAATCGGTAGCCATGGTAACTACCCTGAGCATTCATGATGAACTCTGATGTCGGGAACTAGCTGTAGATTAGCAGAGAGCAAGAAGGAAGTGTAAGCAGCGTGAACACGAGGATTACTGACCTACTCCTTCTCTGATTGGTTGTTTCTGACTGCAGATGTATTTTTGCAGATGGCAGTAGGACAACAGGATGGATGCAGAGGAGCTCAATTATTATTATTATTTTTTTGATTGAATCAAATTATACTGTCACAACATAGTGACAGTTTTAGCTAATATGTCAAAAGCATATTGTTTATAAAAGTTTCATACTGCAGCTTTCACGTAAAGACAAAAAATCTTTTGCCTAAAATGTTTTTGTAAAGCATGTGTTGATCATAGATATGGAGGGAAGATGTGGGAGGGAATCGAGGTTCAGCGTTTCTGCTCTCTTGCAGACCTTCTCCGGATGTTCTTTGACTGTCTGTATGATGAGGACGTCATCTCAGAGGACGCTTTCTACAAGTGGGAGTCGAGCAAAGACCCTGCCGAGCAGGACGGGAAGGGCGTGGCCCTCAAGTCCGTCACGGCGTTCTTCACCTGGCTGCGGGAAGCCGAGGAGGAGTCGGAGGATAATTGACAAGGGCGACTCCCGGGACACGGCGTAGTGGAACGGCAACCTTAACAGCAGAACAAATTTTTCAAGTGGCTGCACGGACAGGGCGACGTGTTTACGGCTGGAACTTTGTTTTTGTTTTGTTTTCCCTCCCCCTGCGGTACAGTCCTGAAGCCTACCGCCATCTTCAGTTTGGATTCCAACGATGGAAGCACTAAATACTGTATCATACATAGAAAATATTTTTGTTTTAAATTTTAACTTACTTTTTTTGTTACTTTTTAAGAAGAGACTTAAAGATAAATAGGTTCTGGACTCCTTAATTTATTATTTTTTTAAGGACTGCAAATACGAAAATTATTTAACATTTGCAGATGCTCACAACAAGAACGCGACAACAGAAATAACAATATAATTACTTATAATAACAAAATAATTGTGAGATAAATATCCTCCCTGGATTTCACTCTGGTTGAGAACAGGGTAAAAAGCATCTTTATTTTAGGATGAAGGGGAAGCAGAAATGAAAGAAAGGAGTGAATAGACAAGAACTCATAACTCTGTTGGTCAAAGGTCATCTTGTCATTACCAGGAAGTTATTTTCTTCTGCCTTGGCTCACTCTGCGTTATGAACACCTCAAGAGAGGGAAAATATGCGTCTAGGAACTGATGCAAATCAGAACTTATCAAGTTACGCAGATGAACAAAGTGATAAAGAACAAAAGTTCAGCATTCAAAAGCTAAAGGCCAGGGTCGCTGAAAACAAGATGCTTGTAATACTTCTTCCGACCTACAGAGCAGAGTAAAGCTTGTAAATACATTAAAGACAAAAAATGTATTTAAAAGGTTTTGATTCTTGTGACTTATTGTTGTGGGAGGTGTGGCTTACAGAGGTCGCTTCTGATGACTGGTGTGTGGTGCGTTCAGGTTTGGATGGAGAAAAGAGCAGCAGTGAAAATCCTAATTTAATCTCCACTCAGTCAGATGTTTTGCAATTATTACATTTTTTGAGATAGTGGCTTTTACGTCACAAAATGGGCTTTCATTTCATAAATATGCTGCTATATACATATTTACTGTACACCATTAAACAACAGAACAGCTAAGGAGGTTCTTGACAGCTTATTAGCAAATTTTAAGCGACAATTTTTAAGTGCAAGTTCACACCGAATCCAGAATATTAACAATGAGCATGTTCTTGTTTTCAACCTCCTACTTCAATACGACCAGTTAAAGTAGCAACTTTGGGTTTAGGGAAGTCCTAACGCATTTTAATTTAATAAGATAATATGGATAATTATCAGGAGCTGTGTCTATAAAATCATGATATTTTAAAGATTTAATAGGTTTATGCTTGTCTCACTTGACCATCAGGTTTTTCTTCATAAATATGCCTTTATGTACATATTTACTTTCATGTTTCGTTACGGAAAGAATCAGTTGAAAGCTTAAGAATTGAAAATACAGATACTCATTTTTAAAACTGTCACTATGTCCTGACAGTAGAATATGACCCTCCTTTTGGCTCTGATTGGTCGTTTCATACCGGGAGCAGTGCATTGCTACAAATGGCAGTAGGACCACAAGGAGGCGGCAGGGGAGCTCAATTATTTTCCACAGATTATCTGTGTTGTTTTCTACTGGAGGACATAGGGACAGTTCTAACAAATATGTGAAAAAAAACATATTTTTTAATAAAAATTACCTACTGCACCTTTTAGTGTTTTTAGGTGGACAATCAAACATTTTGACATTTTGAGACCGCTGGGTTTCACTTGGTCTCCAACAGAAAATTATGTCTTGTTCTACATGTATTTACATGAAAGCTCTCAGTTTAATGGTCCTATGTTGCAACTATTACCTGTGAGCATGGTGAAATAAGGATCATGCGACAGAAATGAGTTCTATTATACTACCTTGGATTTTTTATCCGAGACATTTTTCTTTCACTCTTAGCTCTACAAACAGATCTGATATGATAATGATAAAGATGGTTACCAAGAGGGTCTTCCTGGGAAATAAGTTAGAAAAGAATGACTTCTTAATTTTATTGTCCAAAAAAAATTAGATGTTGTGACAGACCACTAGGGGGCTCTATTCACACCGAGATGACTGGGTGTTTGGATTTTAAAAACATGTTTGTTTTTTTGATAACGACTGCTTTCAGTCTGGAACTTGTAAAAAATTTCAGTGGACTTTATTTGTTTTAAGTCATTTGACGCTGACCTATTAATGACTCCAACTGAATAAGGGATGGAATAATCCATATTTGTCATCTTCAATTCAAATTCAAAAAGCACTATATTCACCCCCAAAGGGAAATAAAAAATGATTGCCAAAAACTGTTTCTGTAAAAATCTCAAGCATCGCTAGTATATTGCTTGTGTTGGGCACCAATCTTCTGAACAAGCGGTCTAGTCACCAGATAAGACACGTTCAAAGACCTTGAAAAAACCAAGACAAAAACCACATCAAAACACTTCAAATGTGGGGGAAATGTTCTGATTATTTTTTTTTCTGCAGCTAAACTGTCACATTAAAACCGTATTTACGGCTGTACTTGGTTATTGGGGAAAAAACGGTAGTTTTATTTTTTTATTTCAGCCATAAAAGCACTGTTTTTGTTATTATTATGATTTGAATCTTCTGACGTGCAGCGTGACACCGCACGTCATCAGCGGTCCGAGTGGGGCGGGGCTCGTTAACGGAGAATTCGAAATAAAGGATCCTGCAGAAATCTCACCTGAAGCTATTTCACTTGTCAGCAGCGCAGTGAAAGGTAAGCTTGCTTTGTGTTGCAACACATTTTTTGCTGAACATTAATTTGCATCGATTTCATGCTCGGAAAAGCCGCTGCTTGTGGAGTTTTTGCTCCGTGCAACTGAAATGAATTTTATGTGCCTTGTGCGACGCCATTACTGTGCTCCCAACCCCACGGACAAAATGGCGAATGTGGCGAAAAAAAAAAATTTGCAGCTCATTGTTTGGAGCGGACGGGATGGGTTTGTGTAAAGCTGGCGGGTGTGAGGGGTTGTTGACGCGGGTTTTGAAGGGGGTCGTGCTTTTCGCGAGAGGCGAATTGCACCTCCAGTTTCAGGTGGAGGAAATGAATGAAGTGGGTTTGGCTCGTTGGAAGCACGCACATAAACAAATGTTCATGCTCATGCATATGGCTTCTCCGTTTCGTTCAGAATAATCGTCTGTGATGCCGATTCGCCGAGCAGCCGCAACTCCAACCCAGGAGAAGGCTCCCTCTGCGGCTGCAGAGAAAGGTGAGGCCGGGGTCGGACATCCCTCGTCTCCTCCCCTCCCCTATCCGTGGACCCCTGAGCAGCACCACCCACGAATATCTCACTAAGAGCTCGGCCCACACTACTCTGTTTTAGGATTGATCTTAACTTCAACATGGTGCTATTATTCACTATTTACACTTTTCTTTACAGTTTATAACATTCACATTAACAGTATTTCATCAGATAGAATAACTCCTTTTTTTAAGTTTTAGTTCAACATCTGGATATATACATTTCAGTTCATTTATATTACTGCAAAAAAAATATATTCGCTGTCACTTCATTGTTCTGTTTGTTTTTTGACTTCAAAGAACAAGAGGCGTCATCTGGAGAGTCGCCCCCTGCTGATAAAGAGCAGGCTGCATCTTCAGCTGCCCCAGCAGAGGGGGAGGCATCGGGCGATGGAGAAACCGAGGAGAAGGCAGAAGACGGACCCCTGGAGACAAAGGAGGAACCTGGAGACGGGAAAGAGTGAGTTACGACCTAGACCCGGGTTGCAAGTGAAAACCCTGCGATATTTCACTTTGATAGCACTTTTATCTTTTTAAATTATCCTTACCTCTGTTGGATGACAGCTGACTGCTCACGTGGTTGCAGTGTCCCATTCCTAAAAGATGTGAAGTCCTGTCACATCCACAACCATTTCCCTGCACTAGATTAGTCAAACTGACGGATGTGCTCACAGTCTTGGAGGAGTCCAGGAGGAGAAGACAATGTCCTCTGTCTTTGGTTTGTTTTCTTTGGACAGGAAGTGTCTGCCCACTAGGGTTTGTCACTGCACAGTTCAATGCAACAAAAGTTTATTTTTGGAGCAGCATCAATCTGCGTCCTTGTGATTTTTCTCTCTTGGTTTTTTTATTTTATTTTTTCATGCAGAACAGATTATTCTGTGTTTTACAAGTTGGCAGGTCTGCAGTCTCAGCCCATATGCTTGACTGTCTGCATTATTGTAAAGTTTAAATTATTTTTAATTGGAACAACAAAAGCCACTAAGTGGAACTTTGAAAAACAAGCTGATGTGCTGAAACTAAGCCTTGTTATCAATTAGGGCATTCCTGTTTTTAAAGATATTTATTTATTTGGCAGGGACAATGTGCATTAACTTTGCTGTAAATGCATCAGAATTAGCCAACTGGCTGTTTTCCATCCATTGTCTCTGGGCAAATTGTCTCACTAAAAACAAAGAAAGGGTTATAAAATGATAAAATGGTTACAATGAACTTAACTTTAGTGCACAGAGGATAGCGTTAGCTTTACAATAAGATTTTGCAGTAATTACTTGCAACTGTACTATTCAGTGGTAATATTTCAAACATATTAATCTTTAACTCTTTACAGCCACACTAGCCATTTAAAAAAGTAAAGCGCAAATTTTATGGAAACTTGACAACAATTAACTCTTGGAAATATTAGCTGCAATTATGTTTTGTTCATAAACTCTTAGATGAAGGCACTTGGGTAATATTTGATTAACTCTTTTTGTAAACTTTACCCTCTTCCTCCTCCTCTTCTCCCAGACTTCAATAAGTAATTTTGCATCTGTCAGCTCTTGGATTGGTGGCATTTCAGCTCAAATTACCGTTGTGGTCATTGAGACCGATGTTCTGAAACTTAATTTTGTCTCTCTTGCCGGTGACAAACAGACATAATGTGAAATGCCAGGACTGCGCGGCTGGACAGTGCTCAACACACTGCTATGTTCTCCTTCTAAGGTGAGGATGTGATAAAGATAAGGATAAGGGTGGTAACGATCACAGTGAAATATCGCTTGAACCGCACTGACCCATCCCCCTTCACTGAACTTGTGTTGCTCCTTCTGGTGGCAGGATGAAAGATGGCATCAAGCATAAGAAATCCAAATCCAAGAAGGTGAAACGGACAATTCCTGCATGGGCTAGCGTCACCACACACAAAAAAATCCCCGTGTCCAACTTTGCAGGCACGCAGAACAAAGTGGAAAACGTCCTTGTCGAAGCAATAGGGGTGTGTACCAACTCTGAGCTCATCTTGGTCTTGGTCGTCTTTTGGCAACATTTGTTTCTTTGAATACTTTTTGTTTCCCTTGCAGTCCTCCAATGAGAGGTCTGGGATGTCCTTCCAGTCCGTCATGAAATATATGTTGAAAAAATACCCAGGGATGGAGTTTCACAAGAAGAAGACTCTAATCAAGAAATCAATGAAGAAACACTTGGAAAAGGGCACCATCAAACAGGTAAAATGTTTTTAAACTTCTCCTACAACACTTTTGAAAAGGGTTGTGCCCTTTCGTAGATTGGTGTAATTTTTTTTTTATCAAACTAATTTGATGTCGGACAAAAAAAATTTATTTTTATACTATTTAATTTGCTAAGGGACAGAGCTATCCAAACCTACCTGTCCCTGTGTGAAAAAGGTAACTCCCCCAAGTACCCTCTATAGCAAATCATGAGTAAACCTTTAGTTTCACTTGTCACATTTCAGTCGTAATATCTGCCAGATCTGTAAAATCAAAGCACTGCAATAGATTTTATGAGGAAATGGGTTAAAAGATCTCAAAAAGTAGCATAAAAATAAAGTCTGGAAACGCTTATGCTATAGGTGTTTTTTACACTGCACCAAGAACTATTAAAGAAAACAAAATAAAAACATTTGAAGAAGATGCTGATCACAACTTTATGAAATGTAAACAAAAATGGAGTGGCGTGAGATGTTTGTTTTTTAGACTTTCTCTTTTGTCTTTGGCTTTCTCTAGTTGTGTTCTTTTGGCAAAAGAACACGACTCATTTCTCCAGCTAGCGCTAGACTTATTTATTTATTTTTGGTTGCACCTTTGTTTTATGTGGTAGGGGTGCCAATACTAAAACACTTTATTGATGTTCAAATGAGTTTAGATGTTCAGTACAATTATATGTACACTTTCTGTCCATCCTTACAGTCTTCACTTATCTAAAAGATTAAGCCTCTAATTTGTTGCAAATGTTCATTTTTAATTTCATTGTGGTCGACCTTGGGCTAACTGTCACAGGATTATAAATAAATCCTCATTTGTGTTTTTCCCGTCTCCCAGCTGAAGGGTAAAGGCCTTTCAGGAACCTTCGCCATTGGAAAAGCACTTCCCCAATCTAAGGTGTGTTGCCGTAGAAACGTCCTTACAACCTTTTTAAGCTGGACTGTTTCCTGGAATAACTGTGTGCTGTCTCACAAGTTCTCAAACAATTTTTTTGCCTATATTGGGTCCACATTAAAGTCAGGTTTGCTCATGTTTATATTTAGCTGTTGGAGAATGAAAAGTACCCACACTCTGGTCCAAGTAAAGCCTCTAGGTGACCTTAGAACTTCAATGTGGCAGCAGATAACAAGAAGCTTTAAGTACTACAGCAGAATGTTGGTGTGACGTAGTAACTCTTGTGGTGCTTTCCTGATTTGAAAAAATACATTTAAAGATTAAAGGGCCAGTTACTGAAAATGGCTGTTTTTTTTGTTTGTTTTGCATCAACAGTCACATCTCAATTTTATGGCATGAGATCTCATAATATTAAAACTGTTGACATATTGTTCCACAATGTGATATGTCTTTTGTATAGTATTATCCAGTTACTGTTATACAGTTGTGGTTTGCCAATAATTTCTTTAAGCCTTACATCCTGTAGTTATGCTGATCACATGTAATATTAATTAGTCAACAAAATGTTGGCTGGTCATAGCTGGGTATTGATTGCAGAGTTTTTGAAACACAATTTGTGAAACATTTTTAATTTGTCAAGAGGGAAGAAAATATTAGTGTATCTTAGTTACTCAAAATTGATTGTCAGCACATAGTGTATGGTCTCGTCTTGCACTGACCTGCGCTCAGATCTAATTCTGCTCCATCTCACAACGTTTCTAGAAAGGCGTTCCGAAGCAGGAGCCTCTGGGAGACGCCCTTCCTCTCATCATCACTCGGCTCTGTGAGCCCAAAGAGGCCTCTTACAATCTGATCAAGAAGTATCTGGAGCAGCACTTCCCCAGCCTCAACATTGAAAACAGGTGTGACAGGGATCCCTCGGGGTGCTCAGCTCTCCTTAACCTTTGTTTTCTACATTGTCCAGTATAAGTCACATGTTGCAATTATTACAAATCTCCTTTTAAAAGAAAATTAAGATTGGTAAATGGTTCTTACAGGGATCTCCAACTCTGATCGTGCAGACACTGTCCTGCAAACTTTAGTTTAGGGATGCACACTATATTGACATCAACATCGGTATCAGCAGATGTTGGTCTTTTTTTAAATTTATTTAATTTGTCCAATTAAATAAAACTGGGCCAAAATTAACAAGTTATATTTATTTCCATCATTTTGACATGTGTTTTTGGAGGGTCCAAGATTAGTCATGCTAGTCTGGAGTTTGTTTTTTTCCCAATGTGTTGAAATGTGGGCAATATTTGGAAATATCGGTTAATGGCCATAACATCAATATTCATTTTGGCTGTCAACATCAGTGCATCATAGCTCCAAAACTCCTGAATATCTTTGAAACATAAACATGTCTTACTTGTTGTAGGGTAACATTATTACTCCGCTATTTTTCCATCTTTGCCCACAAAAGACCTAAATATTGTCACACGTTGCGTAAATCGGGCTGTTCCTATAATTGATTCAATATATCGAACTCTCGATGAACCAAATCCTCATGAATCACACCATTACAGCTAAAGGAATAATTGGGGAGATGGGAATCTACTATAAGAATTGTCCTTTGATTAGATGAGTTGAGTTGATAGCCTTGTTTTTATCTAAGGCCTGATCTACTGAAGACAGCCCTGGTAAGGGCGGTAGAGAAAGGACACCTGGAGCAAATCACAGGGACAGGAGCGAGAGGAACCTTCCAGGTAAATCTTCAAATACTCCTCTAATCTCACCATGTTAGCATTTTCCAAATGAAGCCATTTATTAAAAAAACATGATTGACTGATTATTTTTCATATACTTCTTTTTTTACTGTTGCTGTTCTATTATGCAAATGTTGTCAAAGTTACATTTGTTCATGTCTCCTGTATTGTTTCCTTCCCAGCTGAAGCGAGCTGCCAAAGAGTCTCAGCTGAAAGGCAGCACGTTGGAAGATGCTATCACGGTTGCGATCACAGCTATGAATGAGCCCAAAACCTGCAGCACTACATCCCTGCGCAAATATCTCGTAGACTCCAACAAGGATGTTAAGGAGAACTTGTTGGGTAAGTTCCTGTCTGTCCATGTTCACAGTCCTCAGCTGGCCTAACTTAAAAAGGATTATATACTTAAATATTTTCACTGTTAGTGTGGATACTAAACCTAAAGGCTTCTTAGAGTATATCCCTGCAAAATGAGGGTGAACTTAAACCAAACATGCATCTCCAATAAAGGTTCAACATCAGTCAAACGCCAAAGAGATTTCCTCATGCATTCCAGGAAGACCACTGCTTCAGAAACCTTATTACTTAAACCTTTCATAAAGTCTCAGCATGATCAGGCATGTGCACAGGTGCTGGATGACTGATCAGCCTCAAAACATGCAGAGCCAGTTTTAATCTGAAGAAATCCATTTTAAAGTGAGCATTGTGAGACTTATAAGTCTTCACTTGTTTTCGTTTTCTTTTTTTATATAATTACATTGTGTCACACAAACTCTTGCTTTAGTGGACAATAAACTTAATTCCAGTTTTGCTTGGAACTTAAAGGCAACCTATTATGTAAAATTCACATTTTGCACAATTTTGTACTTCCATTTGGGTTTCTACTACTTCTGAAAACAAAGTGTTTAAAAAAACAAAACACCCAGCTGTTTTTTGTTTTATGGTGTCTGAAAAATTAGCGGTTTCAGAAACCTTTGGAATGCAATATTACTAATTAACGGGCAATGTACAGCCTGTTGCCAAGCAACCTGAGCAAAGCCCTGCCCATTACTTAGCAACCCAAGCTGAGCTCCAGGACGTTTGGTCAGCTGGTTTTATTTCTGTGTGCGCTAAAAAAGACGAGTGCTTTGTTTGTTGACTTGCCATTCCGAAACCACTTGCTGCATTTTTGTTGGTTGAGCAGAAGACTCTACTTCTGCTTATCAAAGATGTATGGTTGTATAATTGCACGACTGTTTGCAGCCATTTTTGCATGCAAGTGTAAACAGTGAGTATAGTGGTGTGGCCAGCAGCAGCTTATTTAGACATAAAGTGACAAGAGGCCCTGAAACGGCTCATTCTGAAAGGAGCTCAAAATAGGCAAAACTGACGAGACTAAAATCTAATTATCTAAGAATTATTTTGTACAAAAAAAAATTATAAACATGTCTGGCTAGTTCTATGGGCTATACAAAACTTGTTCTTGGAAGTATAATTATAAGTCACCTTTAAAATACATTTTTAAACAACCTAAACAGACATATGTTACTAAAATGGGAACTCTCGTCTTCAGTGGCCAATTTGAGGAGGACTCTGACCAAGTGTAAAGTTCTGGGCTGGATGGAGCAGATAACTGGTCACGGTTTCACAGGGACTTATCAGCTCTCCTTTCCGTTTTATCCAAGGTAAACCACAATTTAAAAAATATAAAATAATTAAATATATTAACATGTACTGAGGCATAGATTTTTGTTTTTGTTATTGTCATAGCCCTACAACCCTGTATCCAGACAAGTTTAAAGATGTTCCAACAAAAACAGTCAAGCGGAAGCGGTTTACAGATTCTTCAGACGAAGAAGATGAGGAGGAGGAAGAGGAATCTGAGGAAGAAGAGTCAGAAGATGAGGCTCCAGTTCGTAAGAGGTAACTATAAACTTTTTTTATTTTATTTTTTTTCATAGTAAGCTTACACTTTTTTGTTGCAGCATCTAACTCTTGAAATCACTCTTAGGAAACCTAACAAGAGGCCTCCACCTAAGGCTCGGCGCCCTCCGCCAGCCAAGAAACCCCGCAGCGTCAGTAAGTCGAAGGCTGGAGGTAAAGGTCGAGCACTTGCAAAGAAGTCGCCTGTCAAGAAAACTGTGAGATCGGGAAGGAACCCACCGAAAAAGGAAACTGTATCAACACCTAAAGCAACACCTGTGAAGAAAGGGGCTCCTTCAAGAAAGTCTAAAACACCAGCTGTTAAAAAGCTAAGCAAAAAAGGCTCCAGGAAACCCCCATCCAGAGAGTCGTCCCCGGACGAGCCCAAAGTTGAAAAGGCGACGACAAAAAGTGGTTCCAGGCGGATAAAAACCGAGGAGTCCTTCCCTGAGGAGCCGAAAGTTCTAAAGGAGACAACGAAAAGCGGATCAAAGCGACCCAAAGTTCAAGAGTCGTCCCCCCCCACGCCCAAGGAGCCCACGCCCAAAAAGCAGGCAGCCAGAGGTGGGCCCAAAAAAAAGGCACAACCTCCGCCTCCCAAGAAAGCGGACCTCCAAAAAAACCCGAAAAGCAGCAAACAGTCAGCTCGAAAGTCCAAGAGAGGAAGATACTGAACCCATGAGCGCCTTCCAGAAACTGGGCTGTGTTGAACAGTCTGCAGCTTTGTTTCAATGCTCTCTCTATTTTTACCATTGTTTTCTCTGTTTTAGAGGGCTGTAGTTTTAACGTTCATTTTGTTTTGTTTTTTACTGTAGAGTAAGAACATTATCTTAACAGTTGCGTTAGCCGTGCATTGAGGGTGTGTTGAAGTACTTTTTTCATGATGTGTAGAACAGCTTGGTTAGTCTTGCCGTTAAAGCTGCCAGTTTGGGAAAGCATAGCAAAATTCACCATACTGTAACTAGTACCATGTCTTGACTTCTGTTTGTATGTGTTCATCCACTCAGTGCTGGTGGCTCACATTCCTAATCCCAACAAAAGAGAGTTCAGTGTTCTTTCTAAGGCGGAAGTGTCAGATTTATTTTTATTGTTATTAAGAGGTTAAAGACCTTAGACTGTCAGTGTTGCTGCTCTATAAAAGAGAGAAATTTAGACTGTTGTCCAGTGTCTTAAAACTCCAATCCTGTACAGTGTGGCCAGTACAGGATTGGAGTCTGAAATCTTATCCATATTCGTAATCTTTATACTTTTGGGAACGTTTCATGTTCAACCAGCTGCCCTGTTGATTTTAAATGAGGGGAAAAAACACTTAATATTGAAATCACAAATAAAATAACATGTCTGTATGTAATCAAGCATATACATTGGTTTTAATAGCTTCACAGCTGTTATTTAGTTCCAAATTATAATACATTTGCATTGTAAGAAATGGAGGATACCAGCTCACACATACCCTGCATGCATGTATTCCCTGTGTTATGCTTTTTTTCCAAGTCATTAATAAAATGGCTATATTTGTAATCTGTTTGGGGTTTTTTGTAAGCTGCTTGGATCTGATTTGCTCTCTGGGTATCTTTGAGCAGAAAAGATAATCTGTCTCCAGATTTGTCACCCACATTTTCAGATTTTAACTGTTATTTTCCATGAGTTTTGCTGAATCTCTTTTTTCCCTTTCTATTTTTTTTAACTTGAACCTTGCATTCAATGTAATATTGCCCTTAAGTGCAATGAGCCACATTTGAATAATGTAACTTTAGCACATTATTCTAAAGACATTTCTTTCATTTAGCAGTAGAAAGAAATGTCATTATTCATTCAATCATAAACTATTTCAAAATCTCCAGTATCCAAATTTAGTTCAAGGCAAACTAGTTTTTTTATTAATCATTTTAAATGAGTAAAACAGTCTAAGGTTTTGTGACTTAAGTACTGTGTATTGATTGACTTGCACATAATCAAAACCGTTTTCACAGGCAAACTAGCAGTTCAAGCAATTCCTTGTGCCTGGAATCACTTCAGGTTTGAATAAATGTAGAGGATTGTGTCAGGAAGGGAATCTGACAATAAAAACCTAAGCCAAATCAAATATTCAAACCACAAACATGGAGTAGTGAACCCTGAAGGGAAAAGTCAAGAGAAAAAAATTGAGGAACCCATTCTGGCATCATTCTTGTTCTGAAGTAATTATAAAATAAATTGGTTTGTATCAGAAATTGGATCTTGGTGTACCATTTTCAGATTATCTTTAATTTGAAAAAGAAAGCTCATTTATATAGATCTATTCATTCATCAGCTAAAGGAACCTCTTAGCTGCACCCAAACATATTCATGGAAGGAAAACTGCTGAAGAAAATGATGTAAGAGATGACTATTAAGATGATTGGGAACAAAACCATTTACATCTGCTACATCTGTCGCAGTTTCTTGTCAAGCCACTCCTGAACCATTGTCAAAAGCATCTTACCTAGACTAAGGAGACAATGACTCAACTGTTAAACAGTGGTTCAAAGTCCTATTTTCAGATAAGGGTCAAATTTGCATTTCATTATTAAAACGAGGAAAACTGGAGAGGCGGGGTCCAGGTTTCCACAGTTAATGATTATTGGGCATCAAAGTCCTGGCTGTGGTCCACTGCGTTTCATTAAGTCCATAACCAGGGCATCTGTCTGCCGCAAAGTTTTAAAAAGCAAAGAGGAAGATGAGTGACACTACGCCAAATCAATGGCGTAAAAAATATTTCCAGTCGGCATTGTCTGTATTTAACAGCATGTGTAAATGAGGTGATTGAAGACAGAGGCATGTATCTCAGAAGCTGCGATCCTGACTGTGAGTCATAATAATGTACACTGCTCAAAAAAATAAAGGGAACACTCAAATAACACATCCTAGATCTGAATGAAAGAAATATTCTCATTGAATACTTTGTTCTGTACAAAGTTCCATTTGCACAACAGCAGGTGAAATTGATTGTCAATCAGTGTTGCTTCCTAAGTGGACAGTTTGATTTCACAGAAGTTTGATTTACTTGGAGTTATATTGTGTTGTTTAAGTGTTCCCTTTATTTTTTTGAGCAGTGTATTTAACTAAAATAAATACTTGAAATACGTCTGGCTATGATTATGCTTTTTAAAATAACTGCAGAAATGGTTACCGTTTCGATGATAATTTAATTTTTAGAGATGCACCTGAAATGCCACAAATATACAGAAGCCAGAACATTATGACTATATTAAGAGGCGACTGTTGCCACTTGGGTGCGCTCCTGTTCTTTAGATTTTAGGCTAATGTCAACGTAAAAAACAAACCAAAAAAACAAACAATATAAGTCTCATACTACAACAACATGAAGATCTTTGTTCATTGTTCATTTGCTTTGCTGGTAGTTTCGGTGTTTGGTTTGTTTTGAGCTTTAGGTAATTTAGCCAAAACCCATCAGGGCAAAACTTTTGAGGAGGACTTGCTTGAATGTTTTCACTGAACTCCTGAGTTTCGTATTGAGCAAGAAGCAGGAATGTGTGAGGAGCTGCCTGGGAAAGAATTTCTGGGAAGAAACAGCTGGAGGGCGGGGGGTTTGACTCGGGCTGTTGTCTTCCGCCGTCTTCCACATCTTGAGAGAGAAAAAAAGGTTCATTTTCAGCTCCCTTCACACAGACACGCCTCGGACTGACTGCGCACCTGAGCCGCCGAGCAGCAGGTAAAGGTGAAGCGGACCTCGGTGTGTCTGCTGCCACAACCAGGCACATAGAAGACGAAGATTGGCATTGAGGTTCCGACTCAGAAACGTAAGTATCTGTGATTTTAAGTTGTTTCTTTTTTTTTTTTTTTTTTTGAGACCCAGCGGGCTGAAATTCAAGTCGAGACCTTTCAGTAAACTGAACGGAAATTGCTCAGGTTTACACGCCGCATTCTTGTGTTTTTCCTGGACATTTTGAGATGGTAATAACAAACAGTAATAACAAACAAAACATAAATGAAAGAGGAAAAAAAAACAACAATCTGCAGTGATTAAAATTGTGCAAAAGAAAGCGAAGTGAGCGCAGTAATCCTTCGCTCTAATTCAAACGAACCTCCAAACGGGACAAAATCCGGATTGTAACGTGATAAGCATTTAACATCCTTTTGAACTGTTTTTCTATGTGAGGTTTTTGTTGCTGGATAAAACAGGCAGCATGGGAGAGACACAAACTACAGACGATGGCACAGTGACACGATCAGCAGAGGTATGAAAACTCATCACCTGTATATTGAAGTATAATTGTAGGTTTTCTTAAACTTGTCTTTTGTCTGGGAAAGTATGTTGGGTCGTTTCTTGTGGATGACTGCTGCTTGGATGATCAAATAAAGCAGCTGCACACACAGCTGAAGTACTTAAAGGTGAGTCCGTTGCTGATATTTCAATCATAGTTGTAAAAAGAAATCTAACGCACAGTTTGTTGACAACCAGGCTTGCAAGAAAATCAGGCCGGTCACCTTGAAGTTCTCACTCAAAGGGGTGAAAATCTATGATGAGGATGAAATGGTAAGTGTATTTTTTTGTTGTTAAAAACATCCAGTATAACAACCTGCTTCAACTTCTTTCAATCACATCTCATTTTTTTAAATAAGTCTTGACTTGATTTTATTGCATAACTATCACAACCTGCATTGTTTCAAACGTGATTTCAAACAAATGGCATTTATGTTTCTGTTTGTCTGACTCTTTGATGTCTTCCTGGTCCAAAGACCCTCCTAATGGCTCATGCTTTGCGAAGAGTCTCTCTGTCTACCGCCCGCCCAATTGATGGCCAGTTTGCCTTCGTCTCCCATAACCCAGGCAGCACCTACGGCCAACTTTACTGCCATGTCTTTAAGGCAAGACATGCCCGAGCGGTAAGGAATCTCTTCAAAGTGGGATAATAAAATGTTGCTCTGTTAATTTTCTGACTGAAAAACTGTGTAAATGTGCTTTTATAACAGAAATGATCACATTTAAACTCCATTTGTCTAAAACATTATACATAATATAGAAATTTAAACTACTTTACTGCATACACTTTCCAGCATTTTGAATAACAAACAAAGAAAACTAGAAATCGCAAACAAATGTATTTGATCCCAACAGGACACTCAAGTAATTTGGGGGGGAAAAATCAAGTTCTGTGACTAACATGAGACGGAGCATGTAGACTAACAATGTGCATGTCATATGATAACCTATGATAATGTTCTTTTCCATAGAGAATGATTACGCAGGGGCATAACCTGTAATTTTGGAAAGAACATTATGTTACTCTGAAGGCGAAACATCTGAGGATGAGTTATTTTAACTAAAAAGGCTACATCTGAAAGACGTTTGTTTATGAAAAAGGAAAAGAAAAGATTTTATTTCAAAATGAGAAGGATCATGAAAAACGTGCAAAATTTGACATTTAGAAAAAATGGACATACAGTTGAAACCAGATATTTATGCACACTGTATGAAAACATACACAGCCTTTTTTCCTTCCTTTTTTAACATAACTAGCCTTAATTATACCATTTTAGGTCAGCTAGAATTACCAAAACTATTTGAGAGTTTATATACAGTTAGCTTACCATGCTGCAAAACATTCTGGGAAAGCCTTGTGCTTGATTATGGCTTTGTAAGCTTCTGGAATTCAGAAGCTTTGCTCCATTTTGAGCAAATTGGAGCAACACCTTTGGATGTATTTTAAGACACAATTTGTCCTGGTGTGAGATCATAGAGAAATTAGACAAGATATCAGGAAGACAACTGTGGATCTCCACAAAGTCTGGTTCATCCTTTTGTGCAAATTCCAGATGATTTACGTTGATCCGTTCAGTTTTATCTAAGTATAAACAATGGTTTTATCCAATGGTATGATGTCTAACCATCATATCATTTAGGGAGGAGATGGGTTCTCTATTATAGAAATGTCTGCGTTTTAGTGAAAGTGCCGCAGTCACATAAGTTGGGTAGGAACACTGACTAAAACATCAATCAGAGGAAGAAGCCAGTAATAAAAAAAATGTATAAAGAGCCAGGTAAGAGTTTACAAATTTGGAGACATTTCCTGTGGTATAATGAATCTAAAATTTAAGTATTTGAAAAAGAGGGAAGTTTGAAAGACTGAGTTGGACCATGCCAAATGTGATGCACCCGAGTGTCGGCATCATGTGCACTTCACAAAATGAATCAAATCATGAAAAAAATAACATCTCAAGACATCATCTAAATGGTTAATGACCCTGACTGTTCTGCCATATTAGTAACAAATTGGTTTAAGGATGGAAAAGTCAATATTTTAGAATTACAATCAGTACTTTTATTCCAGAGTGAAAACGATCATCTTCTACACACTAAGACAAGAATCTTAAAAATAAAGTTCCAAGACCATTTCTGCCTGTCTTTGGAAGCTTTGCTTCAGTTTGAAGCCAAAAAAAACCCCAGCAGCACTGGGCATTATGGAAAAAGTTGCTATATTATTTTGTAGTCTGTTAGTTTCTTCCAGTTTATATGAAAGATCGTGCACTCCTCTTGCAAAAATGTGTACATAAATTGGTTTGACTAAAATAAATATCTTTTTAAGATCGGTTTAGCATCAAAACACTGAAAAAGTATTCTGTTAACCTTCTTGGCAAAACGATCAGAAATTGTTTAGATATTAGCATGGCAGTATATCAAGATATGTTAATAGCTTTATTGTGGTAATATAAAGTGATTTATCGAAGAACCAGGTGATTAATATAATTTTGTGCTGTGCAGTTGCTTTCTGCATTATATGAAATCACATTTCATTATATGAAATCACACTGCTACATTTGGCTCCTGAAACTGTATCAGACCAACTCATGAGTTTATCATTACCTTCAATGATATTGCTGACAGAACAAAATTGGAGTGCAAATTAAACTCATGCGCTGTCTGCTAACTAGAATTAGCTTCTTGCACTTTCTTCAGATGCATCAAAAGTCCTGTTCATAGCTTTACATAAAACTACTTTCTCCCCATCCTCCCTCCAGGTTAATTTCAGGAGTTTAGAAATTCTGCAAAATAATGTTGAAATCTATTTACAAGTTATGAGCTGGAGAACCAATTTTTAAAAAATTTTCTCTCTCCCTTATTTCTCACAGGCTCAGTTCTTGAATTTGCTACTCTGCCGATGTTTCCAATTGTTTTATTTGGAGAAACATCCAGAAGAGGCGCAAGAAAGCTCCAGTGGGTCATTGCCGCAGCGTAATCCCTCGCTGCTCAACCACGGCTTCCCTCTTAGCGTCAGTGCCCTAGTTTCCTTTAGAAGAGCTCCTTTTCGAGGACTGCGGTTAAGCACAAAGGTTTGGAACCTCAACTCTTTCAGTTAATTAAACTAAACATTTAATTAATTTCTGAAACGATTGTTTGAGAATTTGATATCTTTTGATAGATTTGTGCATTGTTTGACACATTATTTAAAAAGATCTAAACTTGCTTGAAATTCTATTTACTTTTAATTAAATAAAGCTTGGTTATATACAACCCACAAGGTTAAAACAACAAATTACATTCTGGTTTAGGTGTCTCCAATTTTATCCACATGCACTAGATTACTTTTTTTTGTTTGTTTTTAATTTAGAAATCTAAGAAGTCATCCAATGACCTTCCTGACAGCCAAGATGATGTTTTTTCCTCTTCCTCTCCCTCACTGACGCGGAAGAAAGTCATCCGCGCCAAAGGACTACATTCTGGAGCTTACCGCTCCTTCACTTTCACACCACTCAAACAGCGCAGCGTTCACGAGCAACTAAGTGTGTCACAAGGTGGGCCAAGAGTTCACAGCGCGCTATCAAGAGTCAAAGAAATTAGGTAAAGCAGACTGTTTGGTGTTATGTGCAGGGCTGTTGCTCACTGTTTTGGTGTGGATGATGAGCTCACACATGGTTAAACATTTCTTCAGAGTTTGTCACGGTTTGGTTTACGTTCACAAATGTTACTGTTAAGAATAGACACACACCGACTGCCTTCCAACACTAACAATTACCATGGAGTGTCTTTCTTTTCCCTCCCTTGGGATAAAAGGAAAATTCAAATTGATTACACATTTTCTTAAATTTGAAACAGAAAAGGGTCAAGACAATGTGCCAGTGAGATCCCGGGCTCCAAGTTTAGCTGAAACAGAGGAAGCATTGGCTCAGGCTGTGTGGAGTTGGGCTGGTCTTGCAAAGTAAGTATATCAAAGTTCTATAAGTATCTTGCTTTCCCAGATTCCTTTATGTTGGTAATGCATCAGTGTTTTTTTCTTCTCTGCAGTGACAGCAGCTACTCCCTCCTGGCAGATGATGTCATGGGATCATACCTTCTGTGCCCTCATCCCAAAAAACCTAAAAGTGGTTCCCTTATCGTTCGCTTCCCCTCTGGCCTGAAAACCCACCTTATAGAAAACACTCGTAAAGGGAAGTTCATGTTGGAGGTAATCATCATAACACATGGTCACTACACTTGTTTGCCAATAAAAAGTACACAGTTATGCAGTGCTAAACTATTGATAAATTTATACAATTGCATAATAGACACAGTGCCATGAAAAAGGATTTTATGCCTTATAGAGTTTTGCTATTGATTGAAAAAAGCTGCACAAGCTGATAAAGGGTAGTTCTGTTATGGGACTGCTCTGGAGCATTGAAAGATGGCTCATAAAATGAAGAAGACAGTCTACAAGTATGAGCAACTTTGTATTTGGAGACTGTAATTCAGCAACGCTGAGAGGCATCTTCAGATCTGCTGCTCTGTAGACTGCTAAAGGATCCTGCCTGCCTGCTCACACCTATAGTAACTCTTTGAAGAAGACATTATCCCTTTGGATTTTCTGTTGTAGTTAAATTTTAATTGTTATTGGGGGTTTACTGGTATGTTTTGGCACAATTTCCTTACAGTTCTGGAACAAGACTTCAGTTCTGCCTCTGTCTCAACAATAACCCATAGCAACTTCTTGATTTCGTTCCTTTTTTAAAAACTTTAGTTGTACATTTGTTTCGGCTGTGCTTCATATCACTGTCTTGTTGCATGACCCAGTTTTAGCTGCCAAGCAGCTGGCCACAAATTTGACTTTAGATTACTCTAGGATACAGAGACTATGGTCAATAAATCACTGCAAGGCGCCCAGTAATGTTAGCAAAAAAACACCAACCCCATGACCCACCCACTGTGCTTAAAAGTTTATGTTGTAATGCTGTTTAGTGTTAATTAACCACGATGCCATCCATTATTTCCCAAATATTTCAGTTTTAAAAATCCAGAAGTCTTAAAGTTTGTTTGCTACATGTAGGCCTCAACTTTTAAAAGATTAATCTCTAAAATTTAATGTGTAGTTCTTCATCTGAGAACTGTAATTTATTTATATATATATATATATATATATATATATATATATATATATATATATATATATATATATATATATATATATATATATATTCACACACAAACTAGAAATTTGGTTCCCTGTGTGCAATGTTGCAAGCTTTTAGCATAAAAAGGAAAATAAGAATTTCCCTTTTCATGCAAAAAGTTGTCAAATGTTTAAAATAAATATTAAAAACTATACTGTCTAATTTTAATTGTGATTTTTTTGTGGCAGAAATGCAGGAGAGAATTTCATTCCCTTGGTGAACTCATTGAATACTACTCGGTGACCCCGGATGAGCTGCCTTGTCAACTGTGCTGTGCACGTGTGAACCACTGTTATGAGTGGGAAGAAAATACCAACACACAACAAGCTGCAAAACCATACAAAAACTCAACCAAAGCCAGAGTTAAAAGTTCACACTAAAAGTGAAAGGCAATAAACCCTGAGAAATTAGCTGCCAAGATGAGATGAGTCAAAATATGAGAATCTCTTTCTTTTGCACATTTTTTATTTTTAGCATTTTCACATGGTATATTGGGTATGTTTCACTCTCTAAAACACAGTGCTCCTATTATCAGTGTTGGCACATGTCTATGCTTTTGTATGCGCCAGATTCCATCAGGGCAGCTTATTTGTCAGAGATAATGTTGAGTGCTTGCAGCTTTTATGTAAAGTAAAATTTTAAAGTATTTTTACAAGTCTGTAAGGCATTTGACATTTAAATGTTTTTAAATATACCCCCTTTAAGTGTGGATTTTATTGCTGGGTCTTACTTTTTCCTCACCCCCCCCCTAAAATCTTCTAAAGATGTTACCTAAGTAAATAACCATGTTTTACTCCGATTGTCCTTATCTTGTCTACATATTACTCTGTGTTTAAGAGATTGTATATGATGTTGCACTTTATTTTCAGTCCATCATATTATGTGCAGTTTAATGTAACAAAGTTTAGAGCACATCAAGATTGTCTGTGATGGTGGAAGATTTCTAGTCCATAATTTCTGATTAGTTATTTTTATGACCAGTCAGCATACATTTTTTTATCTCCATTTTACAATAAATAATGGACTTTCGTTTTAGTCCACATCTCAGTAAAATATGTGTCCTATGATTTATGCCTTGAATTACATGAATTAAATGCAACATTTTACTCAACATTGGATTATAATTCAACCTTGCAATTTCTTTTTTAATGTTTGACAAAAAAAGCACCAGGTTACATTTACAACAGTAACACAAGACAGCTTAATTTTTTGATGCCATAAAGAAGTTGTTTTTTTTCTCAAAGAAGCAAATTATAAAAGAATAGTCATTTTGATTTCTTGTTTCAGTGTGTATAAATACTTCAGATTAAGCTAAAGTTTCAAAAGATCTAAGTTTTTCACTAATGCTCATTTGTGAGCTAAGATTTAAAGTCTAAGATTTCTTATATATATATGTATATAAAAAAGTTATAAAATGAATTTTAAAATATTGTTAGGCTTATTGAAGTAAAAAAAAAAAAAAAATACTCGGAACTTACAAGTTTGTATTGTTGCACTCACGAAACAGATAGGAGTCCTTCTTCAGTTTCGGCAACTTTATTTGCCCCACACCGTGTGCATTTTCTTTTGGAATTGTTCTCCTCAGAAGCAGCCGGGCGCAGACTGACAGAAAACCGTTACAAAGCTTCTTCTTTTTCAGAGCTACAACGTTACAACTGACCAACTGACAGTACTTCCGCTACCCAACCAATCAGTGACGTAGCACGCAGCTCTGATTCTGTAATGCTTCTGCGGCTGAACAAAAACAACTGGGCAAATAAATATATGTTAAATAAATGAATAGAGTGTTTTATTCATAAATGAAAAAAAATAGTAATAATTTAAATAAAATACTTTTAGGATGCAACAGTATCCTATCTTTTTCTTCCTTTCCAAGATGGCCGCCCGTTTCGGCCGCTTTGACTCGGATTGGGCCTTTAAGGTTGCTAGGTAACGTTAGAACGCTACCAAGAGAGGAAGACCCGAGACGTAGAAGCAGGAGACCCAACGCTGTTTCTGACGAGGTCAGCAGGTGCATAAATATTTCTGTCTTCTGTATTTGCTAACCTCTATGTCGGGAAGAAAATTGTTAATATAATTCTTCTAGCAGTTAGTCGTTGAGTCTTGTTGCTTCTGACTTTTATTAAGTATCTAGGTTTTCATAAGACCTAAGCTTTTCCTCTCTTCGGTTAGCAATAACCGTTTCTAACCCCATTGTCCCCTGCTGTGAGGTGGATGTTAAGCTATGGGTTCAGAGTCAGTTAAGGTGGTGGCGAGGTGCAGGCCGCTGGATGACAGGGAGAAGACTCTCTGCTGTAAGATGGTTCTGTCCATGGATGTCCACCGGTGCCAGTGCTTCATTGAAAAGCCAGGGGCACAGGATGAGCCACCCAAACAGTTCACTTTTGACGGGACCTACTACATTAATCAAACTACTGAGCAGCTGTACAACGAGATTGCCTATCCTTTGATTGAGGTAAGCAGCTATAAATAAATGAATAATGAATAACAGTAGGTCACATGCTTGTTACTTGATACTCTCAGTCACCTTACCTCATGATTGCATCAAAGTCGCAACTGTGGTGTGATCCTTTAACACAGATGTATTTATGCAGGGTGTTACTGAAGGATACAATGGCACAATTTTTGCCTACGGGCAAACTGGAAGTGGAAAATCTTTCACCATGCAGGGGGTGTCTGAACCTGCAACTCAGAAAGGTGTAATACCACGAGCTTTTGAGCACATTTTTGAGAGCATTCAGGTATGGCTGAGAACTCCTTTTTTTTGTAGCTATGTCTCAGATTTAGTTTTTTTTTTTAGTCTTTCCTAAAACAACAAACAGGGGCATTGGGCATGTATCGAGCACACTTAGTTATAGTTATTGTCCAGACTTGCCTAAGCTGTGTTTGCTTAGGAAGAGTAACTGTGCTTACTATTTGTGTGCAAGACAGTGCGCTGAAAACACAAAATTCCTTGTGAGGGCCTCGTACCTGGAGATTTACAATGAGGAAGTAAGAGACCTTTTGGGAAGTAACACCAAACAGAAACATGAGGTTAGTCTTTGTTGTTGTAACAAATTTGTGCATATATTTCAAACATTTATTCCTGTTGTGATGGTTATTGTTTACACACAATAAAAATCGAGTTTCTCAAAAAATATTGTATCAGATCAATAAGAAGAAAAGAGACATTTCTACAACTAAAGTGTGATCTAAATTGTGATCATGTTATTATGGCTATGCTGTCATGGGGAAGATTGCTGACTTGACATTGTCCAGCAGACAGTCAATTACACCAGGGTAAAAATGCCATTGCTGTAGAAGCTGGTTGTTTTAAAAGATCGATATTCACATATGTTATTGGAAAGTTGAGTGGAAGGAAAAATGCGCTTAAAATGCATTCATTGTGCATTTTTGCACAATGTATGCATTGTATGCATACAATGTATGTGATTGTGAAGCAAAGCTAGTTAAAGTTAAATCTTACACACATCATCTGTTCCTCATTAGCATTTCCTGAACCAATTGCAATATTAAAAACATCTTACCTGCAGCTAACTAAGGATTGAACTGTTGTGTAGTGGTGCAAAGTGCTCTTTATAAAGTAAAGTCAATTTAATATTTTTTAAAATTAGATTTATTTCTCATTCCATTTCATTTGTTGATGACTGCCATGCTATGAAAAACACCTACGTAACAATTCATTAAAAAAATCCCCTGGACCAAATATATAAGGATACTTTTCAATAGGCCCAAATTTCTTTATTAAAATATATTTTTATTTTTTACTGGATTTGTAAGCCATAATCTGACATATTATTAAGCCATAATCATCTAATTTTTAAAACAATCCCTGAAATAAAATTCTGGTGATATTGTAATTCACTTATATGTACTTATAATTATAACCAATTTGCTTATTTGTGTCTTGATATCTATGCACAACACTTACTGCTCATGTTGCCATAGTAACATGAACTGAAGTATTTTGGAGAGGTCAAGGTGTTTTAAGAGGATAATGGAGTTGTATTAAGTGTGTGTTTTTATTACGCCGTTTGAATGGCTAGCTGAAAGAGCACCCGGAGCGTGGGGTGTATGTGCCGGACCTCACCATGCTCACGGTGCACAGCGTAGGGGAATGTGAAAGAATCATGGAGCAAGGCTGGAAGAACCGGGCAGTGGCTTGCACGCTGATGAATAAAGACTCCTCCCGCTCCCACTCTATTTTCACCATCCGTTTGGAGATCTGTAACACTGGTAAATATGCAATCATTTATACAAAGACTTTGACTAAGCCCTGTCTCATTTGTGTTATTTTGATCTTACTTTGCTGTTCCTAAACATTTATATTTCTATGCTGTGGCATGATTTTAAAGTTGCTTCACTAGTTGATTTTATTTTGTTTGAAGACAGATAACTTTTTCTGGATTTTTCTTTCTTTTTTTTATCAACCAAATATTCAGATCCAGCCGGTCAAGATCATATACGAGCAGGCAAACTTAACCTTGTAGACCTGGCAGGAAGTGAGCGTCAGTCTAAAACTGGTGCCACTGGAGAGCGACTCCGTGAGGCCACAAAGATCAATCTCTCCCTCTCGGCTCTGGGCAATGTCATCTCTGCCCTGGTGGTCGGCCGCTCCAAGTACATCCCCTACCGGGACTCCAAGCTGACCAGACTGCTGCAGGACTCTCTGGGAGGAAACACACGGACATTGATGATCGCCTGCCTCTCACCTGCTGATAACAACTATGAGGAGAGTCTGAGTACTCTGCGCTATGCAAACCGGGCCAAGAGCATCCAGAACAGACCTCGAATCAACGAAGACCCCAAGGATGCTCTGCTGCGAGAGTATCAGGAGGAGATCAAGAAGTTGCGGACCCTCGTCTCAGGCCAGCTAGGTATCTCTGACCTTTAGTATAAAACCTGATTACAGAGCTGCCGTGCCTTGTAAAGTTTTTTTGTTTTTTTTTTACAATTAAATGTTTCAGATTGTTACATTTTTGTATCAAGCAAAATTAGCCTAAATATATAAATGACAAGTTAACCTCTTACAGAAAAAAGCAGTTGACAACTTCAAATCACTGGTGTCAATTATTTGTTGTAACTGGATGAAATTTTGGGGAAATTTGGCACACTCTTCCTTGCAAAATTGTTTTATTTCAGCCCACTAGAAGGGTTTTTGAATATAATTGTCTTGCTTAAAGTCATCTTAAATGGATTTAATCCAGACTTTGACTATACCACTCCATACATCACACTACCACCACCATGCGGTGACAGAAAAAAACGATTTGTTTTTGTTTGCTATCAAAATGTGTTTAAGGACCTGAAACGTTTACGTGTAAAAGAGAACAAAAAAAAAATATATATATATATATCTGTAAGAAGTTATACAGTTTTTCAATACTTTGTATGCATGTTTTTAAAATTGAATAATAATAAAAAGTAATACAAAGGAAAATTGTAGGAGAAAGTCTGTTTTTAATTACCTTTTTCCTTTAAATTTTTCTACAGCTCTTCTGTCTGATCAGCCTGCAGATGCTCTTTCACGGTTGCCACCCAATGCTGATGAAACAAAGGAAAAGATTAAAGAGGCAAACAGACGATTCCCACACAGATATATCATTGCACATTGAAGCAGCCGTTACACAACAACCAGTTGATTGATGGTTCTTCTTCTACTGTCTCCACAGGAGTACGAAGAAAAGCTGGCAAAATTGCAGGCCGAGTACAATGCAGAGAAGGAGTCCAAAGCAAAGCTGCAGGCAAACATTATTGCTCTGCAGCGCTCATATGAATCAAAGCTGTCTAATCTGGAGAATGCCAAAGCCAGCAGAGGGAGCTCTGACCCTATGAAAGGTAAAGGGAACATTTCTTACACTTTCCTTTTACAATATATCTGTACAGGAGGATGATGATGTTCCTCTTTTGTGACTTACTAAGCCTCTGCTACATTTAAATTTAAATATTTTTCAACATAAGTGAGCTCCAGCTGTAAAGCTCAAGATGAAGAGAAAGAGAGCACACCCAACATTGATCAAATCAGTCTCTCTACAACCACTTCACTGGGAAAGGTATGGTCATTCTAATGTGACTATGAATGATAAAAAGCCCAGATGTAATTCCGAAAGGGATAAAGAACCCCCCCCCCTCCCCACATAACAATAAATCCAGTTTCTTTTCTGTGTGTCATCATGTTGCTGAGGCAGCCTGATGCGTCTTGTGCTGCAGTCAGCACTCAAAAAGATCCAGATGGAAATGAGCTCACGTACTCAGATGATACCAAATCAAATGAGCCTCTGGACCAGAAACATGTACTGGAAAGGTACGAGGGCTTATCTCAAATTTTATATTGTGTACTTTATTTACAAAATTTTGTGTGTTCTATATTGATAATTAATCTGGTTCAACTACTTGCCTTTAGGAGACCTCCACTTGCTATGTAAATTAGTGCTGCAAATTTCAGCTGTGTGTAATATGAATAGAGCTGTTATGTGAAGGTATTGGAAGTTTGTTAGAGAACATCAATAGAAAAATCTGGGCTTTATTGAAGAAAGTTAAGAAAAAGATCATTTTTGAAACAAGAAGACATCCCATTTGCAGTTTGTAACATGAAAAGACAGAGCAGATATGTGGGGGGAATGCTCAGTTTAGTCTTTAACTACACTCAAAAAGGTGTGTGTGTGTTCAAAAACTAAAAATCTTTAAAACCACGTATCCTTTTTTCACTTCACTAATATGCATGTGTTGATTAATTACATAGCATTCCAAATTAATACTTTGATTGTTGCGGTTCTTATATTAATAATGGGGTTAAGGGTGTTAATACTTTTGCTAGGTACTAAATATACTGTTGTTCTGATGATTTATTTCTTCCTTTATCTCTCAAGACTGCAGATACTAGAACAGGAAGTAATAGGAGGGGAGCAGGCCAGGAACAATGAGTTACAGCAGAGACATCGGCAGAGGAAGAAGTTCGCAGATCAGAGAAAGGCCCAGCTCATCAATGCACTGTCAGAAGACAGTGAGGAGAGTGACAGTGTGTTATTGAATGTGTACAATTCAATCCAGGAAGAAGTTCATGCCAAAAGCCAGATACTGTCCAGAGTCCAGGGTAAGGTGGGTGGCAGTAGCTTCAGGGGCAGAACTTGAAGAACTTCTGTGAAATTTAAAAGGAATCAAGCCTGGAGCTGATTGCGCTTTTAATGTTTTATTATTGTGTCCAAAATTAAATTATACATACCACAGTTTACATGTTATTTATACTGGATAACTAAGCCAAGATTAAATTATTTTGTTGTAACAGTTGAAAGCAGCCAAACTGGAGATCCGTGACCTCCAGGCGGAGTTTGAACTGGAGAGGAACGATTATCTGGCAAACATTCGCCGGCTTGAGAGGGAAGGCCAGCTGCTGAACAGCCTGCTGGAGCGCATGGTGCCACTGGTACGCCGAGACTGCAACTACAGCAACCTGGACCGCATGAGGAAAGAAGCTGTTTGGGATGATGACAGTTCCACCTGGAAGCTGCCAGATGTGATGGTGCAGAAAACAACTCTGCCTTCAGGTAAGGAATATGATGCAGTGGCATGGTGAAACTTTTAAACACTTTTAAACTAAATCCAAGGTGGAACGCCATCGTTTTTTGAAGATTTCTTTTTTTGCTTGTTCTGCTTTTTTGTAGCAGTGACTCCAAATCCTTCATCCCGCAGAGATTCAGGTTCTGATCATGCCGAGTCACTTATGGTGTGTGAATTTATAGATCGTCTTTGACATCAAATACACACTGTTAATTAAACTTTAAAACACAAGCATATGTTTATATTTACAGGTTGAAGAAGACCGGTACAAGGAATTGCTGGATCGCAAAGACAGTGAGAGTATTGCCAGCAACTACTTTAAGTCAAAAAGAGCCAGTCAGCTGCTGAGCGGTGATGCTGTTAAAGGACATGGTGAGTCAATCATCAGTGCAGACATTAATAATGCAAAAGGAACCGATTATGCTAAATTCATATTTAGCATGGTTTTATACTTCTAGTTGGGTATCAACTGCTACCAAAAACAGCCCACATGCTTAAAAAATCTACTCAGCCATTTTTTGGCTACAAGTTAATGTTTTGTGGCATCTGGAAAATCAAAAAAGCTCCTGATTGTTGAGTCACATTCCATGGACATTGTGCAGTTACCTAGCAACCCCAGACAATCTCAGCCCTGTTATCTAGCAACCCAAGCTGAGCACCAGCATTTTTGGTCAGCTGGTTTTAATAATAACGATACATTTTATTTATAGGAGCCTTTCTCAAAACTCAAATAAAAGATACAACAATAAAATAATAAAAACACTTCAATAGAAAGAACAATAGACATCAAATAGAATAAACATTTGTAATTATTATTATTACAATCGTGCTTCTGTTTGGAGCCATTTTTGTGTGAGTGTAAACTTGAGTTGGGAGGCGTGGCGCTTATTTGGATTTAAAGTGACAAGAGACTGTAAGACCGTCTCTTTCTGAATAGAGCACCAAATCGGCAGAATGGAGCAGAACAAAATCTCATTATCTAAAAATGATTTTATGTAAAAAAAACTTTTTTGAACATATTTTGTATTATCCTAACTTGTTCAAGGAAGCGTAATAGGTCACTTTTAAGCAGAGTGCTACTTTGTTTTGTTTGTCCATGATTTAACAGCTCAGAGTGTTAAATTTTTTTGGAACATTGTAATGAAGCTACAACATTACTTAAACCATGTCAGCTTATTTAGAAAATCAAGTATAAATTAGTGTTGAACATTTATTGTTACCTTTACAGTGAACACATACAGTACATCGTAATGTGAAAAAGGGGCAAGAGATAACTATTACCCGTTTTACTTCCTTTTGTTTTTTCCTTCCATTTTTCTCCTTTTCTTTCACTTATTCTCTTCCACTGGTGCAGCAGGCTACCATTCTGTGAACGGTTCCAACATGAACCCCTCTCCCAGGTCAGACCCTGTCCTGCCACGGCCCTTTCGCCTAGAGTCTCTGGAAGTTTCGGTGCCCAACGGGAAGGCGAAGCGCAGAAAAAGCAAGTCTCACATTCATAGTGAAGAGACATAAAGGGACTTTGGTGTTTCAAACAGGAAGCTGACCTCATAAACATTTGATTTTGACTCGAAAGAGTTTGTATACTGGGATAAAATAAAATATTTATTGCTAGCAACCTACTTTTTTGCATCTTTTATCTGGAATTGTAAGACTACAATCCCAGATTTTTCCCCCCCCAATTACTTAAAAGTTTGATTTGCTCACTTAAGTTGCTTTAGTATTTAATTGGCTGTATTTTTGTTTAACAGTGTAACTTGTGCCATTTAGTTCAGACAAAAACTATTAAGAAATAGCTTTGAGCCGTAGTATAGATACATTGATATAGATATCTCTCCTTTGCTTTCTCTCAGCAAATGCACACTCAGAATTACTGTGATTAAACTGGATTTATGCTACATAGTGATTTACTGTATTTTTATAGCATGCTTAGTCCATTTTGACACACACCACCAGTGTCTGCTCATCTCCTTCAGGGTTAAATGTTCAGAGATATTATTCAGCATACTTTGATTATAATAATTGTTATATTTGAATTCCTATTCCTATCAGAGGTCGGAGGAGAAATGGGCAGACTGGTTCAAGCTGATAGGAAGGCTACTAGACATTTTTGTCCACACAACTCTTGGTCACTGTAATCCTCTTCTTTTCTCATTCTGGTGCTCTGTTTGTCTAAATACATTGAGTTGTCAGTGTGGTATTGATGGATTTCCATATTCATACCTAATAAAGTGGCCAGTCAGGGTATTTTGTTATCACTTGCGTTAACATTGCAGCAGATGCACTTTATTCCCACTTCTTTTTCCATACTGATAAACTTAGTCTTTTCTGAAATGTGTTGAGCTCAGATTTGGCTTTTTTTAAAAGGAAAGTCCTAGTTTTTTTTATCTATTGCTTCATATCACTAAAGCTGTGTCGGTTTTCAAATTTGATGCCTAACTTTTGTTCAGACATAAAAGACGGAGACACCAAGCCACTATTACAACTTTATTCAATGCTAATACACAAGCTGTTGAGTCAGAAGAGTTCCATGTGAGGGGTATCAGGAAAACAGAGAAAACAGATTATCTTCAGCAGCACATGGGGGTTGTCCACAAGATAATCGGATAACAGAAGAACAGCTGAGCAGGCTGTGTAAGTGGCTGAGTGGCCTGTAAGATGAGTAGTTTAGCTGATGTTCTGTAACGAAAGTACAGAACAGAATTCTTCAGTTTCAGAAAAAAAAAGAAAAATAGGTCAAAAAGCCTGCAGGTTATTGTAAGTTGATCAAATTACAAGGCCAAACAGTCTCCTTGTTAACAGCTCTGCAGCTGCACTGCAAAACTCAAAATGTGCTCTGCTGTTTCTGTGGTCTGGTTGGACGCAACATGTAATTCTGAAATGAGCACAATAAACAAGGCTTTCAAGATGCGGTACATTCTGTGCAAATTTTATTTTCATAAGCATTTGTGGAAAACACAGATGATTAGAACATTTACATATATTTATTGGTTTTTAACAGTCCAATTCAAACATGAACAATTCAGCTTTCTCTTAGACGATGTAACTCAAACATGCGGAAAAACATCGTTTGGTAATCAAGTATTTGGGATTCATTTTGCAGTTAATTAATGAACAACTGCAAAATCATACTTCACAAAATCCCAAAAACAAATAAAAGCTGCAACAACTCTTCTTCAGGCACATCTGTGAAAAGTGAACAATCAACAATTGTCAGTTAGGGCAATGTTCCTTATTCACAATTAGGCTGATTTAGTTTTTGGTTGCCTCATTTTTTGCTGTATCAAGCTGAATATTACAATACATACTTATTTTTGATTTAGATAACATTATCTTGAGAAAAATATACAGAAATGAATGGGTTTGAAATGTGCAAGGCATATTTTGAATGATTTTTGGAACTTAAAGAAGTGTTCTCTTTACAAATGAGTCTTACATTGTAAAGAGTTGGAATGCTCAAAGTTCCCATGTAATACTCAAACACTCATAAATCCTTTCAGTTAGACACACTTAAGCTATATGCAAGGTTTAACTCTTTAGCAGACCAAGTTTTCGGAGAGCCTCTTTTCGATCTGATCCCACTCCAGGAACCATCATCGCAGTGTAACCCACTGAGTCTACAGGGGTGTCGGATGAAGACTGAGATGTGGTGGTGGTTTTCATTGACTTGCCATAAAATTTGTGCTGTGGGTGCTTTCCCTTGTTTTTGTAGTTGTCTTGTTTAGCGGAGTGCTCCAAACCTTCTGTCTTCAACCCACTGGATTGAGATTGAACATGTAATAATAAAACAGGCTGTTGTTCTTCCTTGGATGGCTGATGGACGCTAGCACTGTTCTTCAGAGGCCTGTTCTTGGGTTCTGTTTTCTCTTGAGAGGAACAGAACGATGGGTTTCTTGTTGGGTCTGATGGATCTCTTGCAGGTTTTTTAGAGAGAGGTTTTGCTCCATCCTCATGCTCGAGTCCTTTCAGGAGGCCGAGCTTCTGCAAAGCTTCCAGTCTCACTACCTCAGGATTTGTTGCTTGTTTGACACTTTCTGAAAGGTCTGCTGTCATGGATTCATTTTGAATTTTTGGATATATGTTGGCAGGTATTTTTTTAGGTTTTGGGGGCACAACAGGAGGTAATGCCTTGGGCTTGTTCATGTCTGAGAGGGATTTATCAGGTTTTGTGACATTTCCCAATTTTGAACCTTCCAGTGGTGTTGGACATTGTCTGTCCAAGTCTATAGTGTGATCAACTGTTGGACATAAAGGCGTCTTCCTCTGGGAGGCATTTCTCCGCAAATGAACTAGTGCATCATAAGATAGAGGTCCTCTTGTTAAAGGGCCTTCAGTTGGCTTGGCTGAGTTTTCTCTGGGTTTTGTGGAAGATGGTATCACATTAACCTCTGAAGGTACTGGGGGAGCAGTACGTTTCTCGTTGTGACTGGGAGCTGGTTTGTTGTGCTTGGATCTGAACTGAGACTTAGGAGATGCTGATTTGTCTACAGGAGTGAGTGATTTGGTACTGGGAACAGAACACTGAGAACCGCTTGCCACAACAAGAGGTGTTGGAACAAGGTAGCTCTGCATGTGTTTGGTGTCAACATTTTTTTTGATGGGTTGGTTACTTGGTTTATGTGAGCCTGAAACGCAAACAAGTACAGGTTTTACACCCAAAATACAAGCTTTCCTTTGTTAGAGGACTCAGTCAAAACTGAATCATAATCTGACGTGCTCTGAAAAATGAACTCACTGTTGATATTGCTTTTGGCCAGAGAAAGAGACAGGTCAGCCAGTTTGGCTGAAATGTTTCCAGAGGCGGGAAGTTGTTCAGGTTCATCATGTGAGAGTCCACTATCGTCTTCATTATCCAAAGACTCAATAGTCTCCTCCAAAAACATTAAACAGGCCTTCTCTTCTGCAGAAAGATGCTCTAGACTATCTTCACTCTGAAACACATGAACTCATGAAGCAAATATAATATAAACATGAATGATGACCTAAAGATAATAAACCTCAAATACAAAACAACAAACACTAAAAAAACCCAAAGACATTATGTAGCATTATGGTCTTAATATTTCTAGCTGCTTTGAAAAATGAGCACAAAGATTTTTAGGTTTTGGAGGCAAAACGTACAAAGCCAGAGTTTGCGCTGACAACGCTGTCGCAGCTACCAGCACTTTCCATGCCATTCATTGTTGCTGATTCAGTGCCGCCTGGCCAGGTATCGCTTTTGGGCATTTTAGTCAGTGGCACACAATGTTGTTTTCATCTGTAGAAAGAGTTTAAATCAAGAAAGTGAACAAGGCAACGACAAAATGTATTCATGCAAATAAGATTTACTATCAGAGAGACAGCTACTTAAAATTGCTTGTAATCTGTCATTGTTTGTTAAAGACATACAATAACAGTCCAAGTCATATCTAATGTAAATATCTGTGACAGATTTTTTTTCTTCTGTAATAGTCAACAAATTAAAACTGTACATTAAAACTGCATACTGTTTACAGCTTTCATCCTCGTAAGATATAGATGTTGTGTGGAAAATAATTCAGGTTTGCTGCTGTGTGTATCTGAAATTGAACCCTACTCTGTGGTCGACATAAAACCACTGTGGGGCCATTTATAAGATGTTACTCATGTTCATTACTGCAGACTTCTTATTCTTGTCTTCCTCTAAGACTGATCTACCCTTTCTTATCTGCTGACCTGAAAAATTGTGTAAGCATTGTTTAGTTGCACAACCGCTGCTGTATTAATGATTAATTTAAAAATCTTTTCAAGAAAACAAAGGGAAATATGCACTCATTGTAAATATTGGTTTGCCTTAATTCATCATTGATTCATCATCTGCTTTGCTCTAAAAAAAATAATAGCATAAAACAAATCAATATCATATCCTGAAACTGTGAATAATTGACTCATAAACAGAAAGTCTTTATGAGTGACTGAACTAAACCTGGTAATAAATATGACAATCATGTGAATTATTTTTTAAACAGTACGTGCAGAGCAGCAATCTTGGATCTTAAAATCAGCTTGATTATGCTGGACTGACTTTTAGAGTTGAATAACTCTAAAGGTTAGGCATAGTCTTATTTTTTGATTACATAAAAGTTTTAAAATGTAAAATGACACATCAGGGAGATCATAAAGTAAAGTGATGCATGTGACCCATTTTAAATTACTCTTGTAGTTGGTGTTATTTTATTATTGTCTGATAACTTACTTTAACTTGTAAAGGACTCTGACTCTTTATGATAATAACCATTACCAAAATCTTATCTGCAAGATTAACTAAAGTTGTATCCAAAATATAATCTTGGGTTTATGCTTTAACATTACATATTGTCAGTCTGCCCACAACTCGTTTAGTCTTAGACTGTTTAAATGTATTTCCTTTACCAGTTTCACTGAAAGTTGTCTCTATTTCCTCAAGAGGAAATATTTTCTGCAACACAGGAGTGACTCACATGCACAGACATTTTCCAGCTATAAAACCCCAATTTCAAAGAATACCAGGCTATCATACCTTAGTGTTTGATAGATAGCTCCTGTCCTGCCCAGCGCATGTGACTTGGATTACAGCACACATGGCACTCCTAATCTTACTTTACTGGATCAGTTTCAGAGGAAGTGGAGGGTGACAGTAATGGACTACAGAGAGCTATTCTATATTCAGTTTACACATGTTATTATCTTAATCCTTTTTAGTGTAAATGGTAGGCATTACTACTGCTAAGATGTGTTACATTTTTACCAGAGCATTGCCATTTTAAGCTAAAGATGTGCGTTAATGTTGCTATTTCCCAGATAGTGCTGCAGATTTAGTGTAAAAGACCCTTCAGTATGAACCTGGCAACACTCACCAACAAACCTTGGGATGCATTTCAGCACCTGAGGCAAGGGCAGCAGGACAGACCCACAAAAACATCGAAGGCACAAAAGCACTTGTGTTCACTGTGCAAGTTTTGGTATGTCAATCCAAGTCTGTAAAACTTCCAAGGCCCTATTGCCACATAAGTATGTACTGGGGCTTATCTGTAGTACTGTAGAAATAGTTCAATGTATAATTCTGAACAATACATAGTTGTTGATATGTTGATAAGGTTTAGTTTGACATAACCTGTGGCAAATACCCCAAAACACCTTACTAAATTTCATTTTTAGCAGTCACATTTTTTCTAAATTATTACCATAGAGTTATGACTTTTCTGTTTGTTTAATTCATCTGCATTGTAAAAATGTAATTCACCAAGCCTTTATCTCAACACAGATACTTTTATTACCCACAGAACAAGGATATGGCTACCACCATAATGTTCTATATACAGCAATAAATTTAACTGCCTCAAGGGAGTTATGTAATAAGCAACATCAACCTTTTTTGTTTTCCCAGGACAGCAATAAATCTGCATCTAAGTTTTAATTAGGGCCTAAGTCCATTTTTGCACTCTTTCATAATGTGTGCTACAATATTCATTAGAACATCCACTGATCATTAAGAACCCAAAACTGTAAAACTTTGATATAGCTAAAACCGAGGTAGTGACCTGATTGTCACTTGAACTGTCAACAGAGTAAAATATTCTAAGTAGAAGTCGCTGAAAGTGGTTTGAAACATGTAGTTTATTTCATGAAGATAATTAAATATATTAATGAACTGAATTATTTACCTATACACATGGATGTATGACAATAGCCAGCTAATACAGTGATGTTTAGCATTAAGTGATAATGATGCCTACCTGTCTGAGTCCTCGCGCAGCCCACAAGTAGGACAGTCATCCTCCGGCCCGCATTCAATTGTGCGCGAGGATCTGAAAACACCTGCATGGACTTTGAGCTCTAAGCTCTCAGCCAATCAGATGGCAGCACTATCCTCGAGGCACGCAAGGCTGTCATTTTATAAACAATTATCTGTTTTGTTTCAGGGTCAGCAGGTTCGAGTCTAGGTTTTTATAGAGTTTATTTGACAATAAACTAATTATATTAAAGTGCTTTAAATAGTGTGATTTAATGTCAGCCGCTCTTCCCTCCCATGAGTCGATTTTTCCCCTGTCATCGGTTTGTAGAGGTACTAAAATGTTATACGACGTTCTCAAAAAGATTTGCAAATCAATAATTTGTAAAAAATCATTTAGAGTTTAAGAAAAATAACTATTATTCCTTTATTATATGTGGGATAGAAAACAGATCAATTAGTTTGGGTTGAAAAAGTGATTGCACCTCTTGATCTTAATCTCTAGCAGTGGTAACTGCTGCAGTTGGTCAAACAGTGATTGAATAAAACCTGAATCCTATTAAGTGAGGGTAGCTTAAAATAACGTGGTGTAATCTCACTATGACTTAAAACAGGCAGTGACAAACACCTTCCTTATTGTGAGAAAATATGGGTTATATTTTTTTTAAAAATATACAGCTATCAGAGAACACAATATTAAAAGGTTTTAATTTTTTTTTTCCAAAATAGCTTAATTAAAACATTAAAACCAAAACAACATATGTGTAGATTCATTACAGTAAGTGAAATATTCCTTATTTTTATTTCTGGTAATATGGGGGACCATGCAGCTAAAGCAATTAATAGCGTTTCTCCTTTGACCAACAGAAAAGTTTTAATACAGATCAATTTGTGACTCGGCTGAGTCACCCAATATTTCTCCATGAGGATTCACCCAGCCAAATTTTTATGGCCAATCAAATACAATGATGCAATGGTTATTAAAACAGATACTGGCTGATTGAGGAGTGGCTTGATAAAATAGCTGCAAGTCATGACCTGGATACATCTGTATTATGGCTCTTAAAGAAATTGACACTAGCTGCAATCTATGCCTTGTAAATCTCACCGAAAATCTTTACTAGAAATCTCTTCTTGACTGAGACACACACTCCTTATGGCAATTTGGAGAATTAACCTAACAGTCATTTTTGTGGAAGGAACCGGCGTACCCAGAGAGAACACACACACATGCACATGAAGTACATGCAACCTTAATGAAGAAAGGTCCGAGACTGGGAGTTGAATCCTGGACCTTCTTACTGCTACAATGATACCAACGGCGTCACTGTGGAGCCCTACTGCAAGACTAATGCATCCTAAACCACAACTGTGACTGTGAATTGTTTGTTTATACAATAAAACTCAAGACAACGCTCTTGGCTATAACTTTTATTTGTGACAACACTGGAAAAAAAAATAAATCAAGTAAACCCAGTTATTCCATAGTGCTTTGTGTGCCACATTCATTGTTGTTGTTAGTCATGAAAACCTGGTAAATACAAACAAGACATTAATGAGCTTGCATAAAGTTAATTACCTTATGCATGCTCATTAACCCAGAATCATTGCTAAACAAACTACAAAATGTAAATGATGCACAACACACATAAAAAATACAACTCTAGTTTGTGTTATATTTCATCATACCCAACTCATCACCACCACACTGATGTTTAAAAAGTTAAATTAAATCAATCCTTCCACAGTCAAACTTACCATTTTGGCAACAACTCAGTACCAATATTGTCATAACAAAAGTGTAAAAAAGAAATACTGGTTGAACGCAATGTTGGGCAACGAGAACTGTCTGAAGAAACAAAAGACTAAATTACCTCCAAATAAACTTTCTCTGACCTGGTTATTAAATTAGTGTAATTTCATGCAAAGCAATGATGCCTGACTTAATCATAAAATGTGAGAACATGCTCCAGTTGTGCAAAATGTACAGTAGAAGAGCGGCAAACGTAAGTCAACATGCACCAAATACTAAGACCTTAAGTGTCTCATCAACACAGAAGCAGGTGCAGTTTTATGTTGCGTTAGAAGTTAAAGGGTTAAACCTAATAGTGAATGAAATCATAATTGGAACAACAAAAATCCCTTAAATATTCGATCAGAAAGTAAACAGTTAAGGTTAATTAGCAAAAAAGAAGAAAAACATTACTGAGTAAAGCTGATCTCATACACACCTTATAGTTAAGATTTCTAGACCACACCTCTCACACTGTTAAACTACACACTTTTAATACATTTGTTTTTTTTTCTCTTAAATGTGCAGCAGTTCAAAAATACAAAAAACTTTCACAGCATGATATTTAAGCCAGAATTACAAACTCCTGTGAACCTGTTAAACCAATCAAATAAATCATGAGCTACACATTTTGTAAAATGAGTTTACAGCACCTTTGTTATTTTAAACAAAACAAGATCACTGGTCAATGGCAATCTTCACGCCAATAACAAAAAGGACGTACTTGAGCTAATTTGGACACACTTTGCTATATAATATTTTCATTTAAAACGTGTTTATTAAATCTTAATGTCAACTGCTCCATAAATTCAGACAGATGCCATAAACAGCACATTTGCAGATGTATGACTCTATCTTAGCAATAAAACACATTACTTGTGCTCAACATCTAGATATCTGAAGCTAGACAAATAATCTGACCAATTAAATTCTGACATCTGTCTGCAAACAGAAAAACAATACTATAGAACCAACATGGATAACAGTCATACTTGCTGTGCTGTGTTTAAGACAACAGTGAATCAGATCACGTCTCTGTACAAATAATTCTTTGTCGTTGTTCTCAACCCTTTGCAGAGACATGTACAAAGTAAGTTTGGTCAGTTGCGGTTTAAGTAGCGGCAATTTGGTGCATTTTCAACTTGAAGCATAAGCCACATTGGTTCCATCAATGAGATGAGTGATCTCAGCAGACCAAAACAAATCCTAAGAATTGTTTGCATATATAACTTCACTCCACTGAAAATATCTGAAACGACCCATTACCGACCCACAAGATGGATTAGTAACAGAGTACTACAGTAGCATTTTTGACCTTAAGAGCTTTCAGCAGTTAGAAGGTAATACTGAACCAATTAGAGGCTTAACACAGTGTCTGAGGATTCTCCAAATATGTCAAAGGATAATGTGAGGTAGAGGATAACACAAGCAGGCCAACAGACTTTGTCAGACATGAGGGCAAAGGAGTTGGAGGTGGTCGTATCTGTGAAAGGAAGAGAAGATAATACAGCTTTCACACTTCACCAAAATTGGTGTGGCCTGTCTCCTTGGCATGCTCACGGGCCTCCTTTTGTCCCACCAGGCCCGTCTGGCACACCATGCAGCGCAATGCAAAGCGGTTAACATCAGTGAATTGACGCTTGCGGCGGGCCTCGTCCGCCAGTTCAAGGGCTTGGGCCAAGATGATGTCATCAGTGGTAGAGAAGATAGTCTGAGGTGGGGTCTCGGAATGGGGAACCTCTTTTTGCAGAGGGTCATAGTGGATGCCGTCGTAGATAAGCAGCACGCGTTTGTGGTACCCAGCATCCTCTCCGAATCTATCCACCCGAACTGTCTGGGTGTCTACCACGCAGATCTCACACTGGTAAAACTTGGACAGGATGGACACCTCAATGGCTCCCCCCCAGGTGTCGTCACGTTTTATCCATGCGCAGTACTCCTCGTTGGTTTTTCCCAGGACTGCCTCACAGTAAGCTGTAGGGTCACTTGACACTATCTGAGCTATAAGGCTGCGCATTTCGGGGGCACAAGCGGGGTCATACACACCTCCTTCGACTACATAATTCACACTAGTAAAGAGGCAGGAGTTGTCTGCTGGGACGACTCGACGTGCCAGCACAGGAGAGAGTTCCAAGTGGGGTGCTTTCACTATGGGATGATCCTGAGGTTTCAACTTGTTCTTCTCCTCCTCAACAATGAGTGTGTCTCCTGTATAGAATGATACAATAACCCAACACTTGATATTTTTTTTTTTACCAAACTGATTGAAAAGGAACAAAGAAAGATTATATTGGATAAAGGTATCCAACATTAGCTCGTAATAAAGTAATATTGCTATTCTATTAGATCTAGTGCTAAAAATTAAAATCTCATATTTTTCATTCAAGATTCTATTTCTGATTTTAACTGATTTTTTTCTCGCTTTCTTTTCTAAAAAAAAAATAAATAAAAAATTACAAATCTCAGACAATATTTTTCAAAAAGCGGCTTGTATTTCAATTGACCTTTTTCTGAATTGGAAGTATTTTTTAATTACCAAAGCATAGTCATAACATTAGCAGAATAAAGATGCAATTTTACCAGAAAACATCTTTCTTAAAATTACGACAAAAAGTTGTTTTAGTGAGAAAAAAACTTCGATAGAGTTATCAGCGTGACCAGCTCAGTTGGTGTAGACCTTTCTTCTATTTCTAGAAGTAGATCTAGAAAGTATTTTTTATAGAAAGTAATTAAGTACTCTTTATTTTAATTTTTTGTTATTTTTCATGTTGGAATTCTCATAAAATTTGTACTTAGTTCCTATAATATTATTACTTAATTCTGGTAATATTATGACTTTATTCTCATACTACTACAACTATCTTTTGGTAGTAGTATTACTTTATTCTCGTAATTAAAAGAAGGAAAAGAAGCTGGAAAACACGCTTGTCAAACTAATTCTATCTAATACGTTTAGAGTATAAAAGACACATATATAGATATAGATGTCATTGCATTGCTGCATATTCCTGATTCTTAAAAATTACCCTCTTTGAATCAGTGTTAGTATTTTAAAAGCATTAAAATATTTGATTTAATGACAGCATGTCATCCGTATATTTTCCCTGCGTGAAACATACCTGATTTGATGGGATAATCTTTTAAATGGGCATCTAAATTTCGGAGATCAAGGCTGGATGGCGGGTAACCAACCATTATTTTCTGCACATTGCATGGGATCCCTGTTAACTCCTCCACTTTGCTCTTCAGCTCCTGGACGCAGGACTGGTGAGTCAAACCTTGCATTATGTGGCTCCCGTTTTTGGTCTTACAGCGAAGCCGCAACATCTCGCCTGCAAAAAGTATGCAATGTCAAATCTTTGTGTTAAATATCTCTCAAAACCTATGGATATACTCATCCACAGCCACAAATAAGAAGAAAAGCATGAATTTAATTAATTTTACAATTAAACTGAATATCCACAAGACTAGTGTGATCAACATGTTGGGCTATTATAGTTGTCTTTGAGAGATTTTTTCTATTTATTCAGGTCCAACATCTAATCTGGTGGATTTGTTACAGTTTGTTTAACAAATCCAAGTTTTTTTCCAAGTAAGTTTTTTTCTACTTCTTCTGTCTTTATTATTGCATAATACTGAAACAGTATGAGGTAGATCATTCATTTTAACCCAAAATAAAATGCTTGTAAAAAGAAATACAGATGTCTTGACATTTAACACAGTTAACATTTTATTTCTGAGTTTATTACTAACATTTAGAACAGTCCGGGCAAAGCTCTGGGAGTCCCTCCCTTCCAGTGAAGTCATGCTGATTGTGTTGAACTAAAGTCCATTTTATAATTATTAACAGGGATTTTTTAGATTTAACTGATAGGAGAAATCCTGAGCCTGTATTCTCTGAATTACCTCCAATGGATCCTGTTATGATTCAGTCATGATATAACGTGTACTCAGCAGGAAGCTATCATAACCAGGACACGGCTAACCCACTGTAACCCGTGATTTAACTTTTTAAACAAAGCGGCACAGGTCTAGAAAGACAACAGAACTGCTGACCAGTAGGAGAGTAAACACGCGACTGCTCCACTGCTTTGTTTTGGCTTCTTTGTTCCAGTTAACGACTTCATTCATTATCACGATCCTAAATACAGCGGGCTAATCTAATAATACAGCACCAAACCGCCAAATTTAGATTTTTATACCATAAACTTGTAAAATACAGATTTTAACGACAATGTGTTCAAACAGTTTGAGGAGATAAATGAAAGAAACACCCGTCTGAGAGATGTTTACCCTGGCTAACCATGACGTTAATTGTGTTGCTAACATTAGCAGGCTAAGTTAGCCGTCAACCTATCTACGCTCACAAAACAGTTCGAGTCTAAGCTTTCCATATCGTTTACCTGATTAATACACCAATCATTTGGCAACTCTGAAATGTTACACGGTACGTTAAACTTTCAGAAACAGCAAAGTCTGTTGTTGTTTTCTTACCTGACGTTGACTTCTACCCTGCCTGCCTTAGACAAAACACGTAAAGCGAAAGGAAGTGACGTCAGCTGAGCTCTAAGTGAAAACAATCAAACCAGTACTTTTCTTTTTTCTTCACAACTATACAGTTTTTGCTTTTTATTTTTGGGTGTTATTGCTTTCAAAGTTTGTATTCATGTTTATGTGTTATATTGTTTAAAGATTAGTAGTCTTGTCTACGGGAACCTAAAAATTTGTAGTAAAAGAAAAACAATTCTCAAAATTAAGTAATTTTGACATTACAATTTCTGGTTCTTAAAATAGGACATGTTTAGTCTAACTTCATGTCATACTGTGAGGAAAAAATACAGACAATTTTTTATAGGTTTCTTTCACGCTTTAAGGGTATCCAGAATATATATATTTATTTATTTACATATTTTCGACTCGATATTAACACTAGATATGCAAAATGTCGTGTTTTTTGAGTTTGGGAACTAAATTCAAAATATTTGGAATTGTTTTTATTTAAAAAACAACAATTTATGATTAGTTAAAAAAATTATGTGCACATATTTAAAAATACACTCCCTGAGTGGGGATTTCATTTCAGAAAACCACTATGTTTATCCCCTATAAAAAGACTTGACTGAGCACAGTGCTCAACATAGAACACATTTCTGGTTATTGCAAATTGGAGGAAAATTTGTTTGAATAATGTTTTGGAAAAATTCTAATTATATTTATAAGGTATCACCAATCTTACTTGAATGAAATTTCTGAATATCCAGTGCAAATAACTTTATGGAATGAAGAATAAACATATATATATATATATATATATATATATATATATATATATTTTTTTTTAACTAAAAATACATGAGACACAGACAGAGACTGCTTGCTTGTACAAAAGCTTTGCTGTTCTATTGTTATTTTCTATCTACAGAACTTGTTGAGACAACTGTAGGTCAAAAAGATATTCCAAGCACTACATAATGTTTTACATATATATGCATTACCTACTGTAAGAATTGGTCTCTTAACTTTTTTTATTGAAAAATAATAATTTGGAAATGCTTCTTTTGCCTTAATTAATTATTTTGTAATTGTGTTATTTGTATAATTTTATTTTATGGTTTGTTTTTCATTTTAATCTTTACAATACCAGATGTCATCAGACACATTTTATAATGTGTCTGATGACGTATTGTAAAATATTAAATCAGATCATGAGTTACGCAGTACTTAAGTCAAGTTAAGTTTACTTTTAGTGGTTACTTGAGTACAATTTTTAGGTATTCTACCTTTGATTACAAAGGTAATAATAAAAACAGTCTCTTGTAAAATTCTAAATGTTTTTCTGTTTTTTAAAATATGAATCAGCAATATATCATGAACACAAATGGCAAACATGTCCATTTTTAGGCTTAATCTTTTTATCTGCTACAATTCCCAATGGCATCACAGATATGGGTCTCAAATTTGATTTCTGACAGATAAATACAGTTTTCAGGCATTAAGGCAAATAAGTGGTGAAAATGGTATTGATTCCTTCTTAATCACTGCAGCTGTTTGTGGGTGGAAAATATTAAGCAGGAAGGAAACATTTTGTCCTCAAAGTTGGCAACAAGATCATTGGCAAGTATGGCTCGGTGATGCGACAAGCTACTCTAGCTCAAACTGTTTACGAAATGAATACTAGTTCTGTTAGAAATGTGTCAGAGAACGATGCATCACAATTTGATGTGTATTGGGCTGCATGCTGATCATACTGATCACCGGATCAGTATTAATTTTTTTCGAACATTTGAGAAAAATTAAAAAGCTAAAAAAGACAGAAACACATAAAAATTCCTTTATTTATTTGACTACATTCTCTCCAGGACAGATGTAATTGATGATGTCCATTCAATAAGAATCCCTACTACAGAATGCTTGTGCAGCATATACATAGGGTTTCATTGCAAAAATATTTCTATGTCACCTACATTGTCCTGTTGTGAAAACAACTTATTTATAACATTCGGTGTTATATGGAGACACTTATTTCTAGCAATATAGTTGACATTTACTAAGGCATTGCAGTATTTACACAGAAAATGGCACCAAAGCTGTCAAGTACAGCATGTTTTGGTTGACTATTTTCATTTGGTGCACATACACTACTGTATATTAGTGATAAGGGTTTTCAGTCTTAACATGCATAAAGACAGAGTGCTTGAGATAAACAGCAACGTGTTATTTTGCGCTCACGTGTTCATATCTCAAGCGGGAATCTTTCTGTTCCCTGTAATCTTGATATTATCTACAATATGGTAAAAAATTAAAAGGAACAAAGCCCTCCACTGTTTTGACTCATAAAAGACCAGAGAAGCTGTGAAGAAAAGAGGATGCGGATCCAACCTTCACTCAGAAGCGGACACAGCCACTAGTTTCTTCGCTGCTGTCAAAGTCGATTCCTTCACACAGGGAGTCCTTGGCAAAAAAAGAGAGATGTAACCAATATTTATAAATAATTTTCTTAGGATATAAAATGTAGTTTGAAATAACTGACTATCTCTCCAGAGTCCCAGTAGAATTGGAAATGTTGATAATTATTTAGAACGTAACAATGTTTCTTTAACAAATACAACATAAATGAATGAGTTAATAATTAATGTAATTATGGTCTCTGTAATCCTATAGTCTTGTACAACATTAAGACAGTTCTGGGCAGCTGTTTACACACACTCATGTTAGGCTGAGATTTTAATGAATATCCTGAATCTTTCTTTTTTCCAGAACGGAAATATTGCTAAATTAATAACGTTAAAGATTTTAAAGAAATTAATGAACAAGCTTATATCCACTACAAACTTTTTCAAATCCATATGTGGTCAAAAAGGCACATACATTTATGCCCCCACTAATGTCTGAAAGGAAACCGTGTTTTTTTCATAGCCATAAACCAGCTGGTGGAATCATTCTGTCTGGCTATTTGAGCATTGTTCTTGTCAATATTGATAGAACTAAATTGAAGTGGTTGGATCCCTGGCACAGATTTCTAAACATAGTTCACAAACTCTCTGTAGGGTTCATAAGTTTGATATTAACTTGCTTGTTCCATTCCAAACCCATTTTTGATGTGTCCAACTGAAACACCCAGTTGAGTCCAACTTTCAACCATCTATCTGTTGATTTGAGGTGAAGTTAATTAGCTGATAATCCCTTTTTTCAATTATTACAATAATTTGCAATATAAGATCAAAACAAACTTTTATGATTCTACTGCCATCGTGCTTGACATTTGGAACAGAGTTCTAGGTTTGAAAGCATCACTTTTATTGATTGCTGTCTCATCTAACTATAAAACGTTTCTCCAGAAGGCATTTGGCTTGTCATGTGGCCAGCTCATTTTTTCTTGCTTGGCTCCTTCTTAAAACCCCTGAAAAAAAATCTGTTGCTGGCAGATAATGACAGGTTTGACTTTGACAGTTCCTAGGTTTTTCTTCAACATCATCAACCAGTTCCATTCATCTGAGACGGGCAGGTTGAGTAAGGTGGTTAAAACTTGAACAAAGAGTTTCTCAAACATGGTAATGATTACAAACAGTCATCAAAACTGATTTTACAATAAATAAGACAATCCCCAACCCTATCTGTTGAAAATTTGTGAATCATGCCAGAGTCTATACCAGGAACAAACCAATTTTGGTCACCACTGGTGTAAAGAAGAAAGATCATAATGCAGTCAGAATAAACCCACAAGCTTACTGATGGCAAAACAGAAAGTTTTCTTATGCTTCCAATTCTAGTCTCTTAAAATGACTGATGTCATAGCCATATAATCATTCTACGTTGGCAAAAAAACATTGTTCTAGCCAGCTTTTAAATTCTAAACATAAAACCACTGATGTCCATGTGAACTTCTTGAACTTTACCGAAGCAGCTATTGATTTCTATGATACACAGTATGCATCCAATCAGTAAATATTTTTTATCAATATTTTACTACATTACGAAATCTCAAGAACCAACATTATTAAGTCTCACAGATAATAATTTGTGAATTAGCCTTATGTAAGAGTATCAATTAATCAATGTATGATAGTGTACTTTAGATAATGTTGGTGAGGCAATAAAAAACCTGACAGTAACTTTCCCTGTGCAACAGTAATGGGAAATAACAGAAACCAGATCAACAGAAAACCATAAAAATAAAACAAGACCATAAGAAATCTTAATTATTACACATATTTTCACATATGGGTCATTAGACAATGAATTGAAGGGTGGTAAAGAAAGTAAACGGTTGGCTACTGATATTAAGTCTCAAATACTCACAAACAACTGCTTCCTGTCCGAGTCTGTAACACAAGTTTGGAAAAAGCGGAGAGAGAGAACACAGATAGACATGGGGAGAAGGGCAGAAGCTCTGTACCATAATGCAAGGCCAATGAATGAACAACACTTCCATGTATGAATATGCTTGAAATGTTAGGAATATCACTCAAATTACTTAATTATTTATTTATTTATTTTTGTGTAGTATATTTCTTAATCTGGGACCTGAGTCCAAATTTTGTACCACAAACAAGCAAGGTGGTATGACAATAAAAAAATAAATAATTGAATAATTTTTTTCTCCTAACTTTTGCAAAACATTTATGTCATATTTGTTTGATTATTTGAAGGTAGTGATTGTACAAAATACTCCTAATGTTTGTGTGTCATTTGTTAACAGAAAAACTTAACAACAAAGCAAAGAAGTGACATGCTATTCTGCATATTCAAGCTGGGGACAATGTTTTGTTGAGGTACGGATCATGCGGGATGATCAGTAAAAAGAGAAAGCAGATTTTTCTAGATGCAAAACATGCCCGGAGAAAGAAATACAAACACAGCAGTGAAATTTATGTAAGTCATTTGCAGCTTACACACACTGAATCATCAAGAAAGCCCAGAACAGAGTCAAGAGGATGCTTAACACAGGGTTATAACTGTGGTGGAACGTGACTGATTACAGGTGACAGTGACAGACTTAGAGGGTGAGCCTGTAACTCTGCCACTAACTTGGCTTTGCAGTCTCTCTGGCATCAGAGCCGAAGGGGTAGGGGCAAGCGGTAGCCATGGCTGATTTCCCGCGCTGTAGAGCCTGGGCCGCTTCACCTGGTCGTAACTGGACAAGGGAGTGTAACTATTCCGGCGATGTATGAGAGCAGAGTCCCTCGGAACCTTACCCTGGTCAGAAGATGAAATACCGCAAGGGTTAAAGAAAAAAGATCGGGGGACAGATGAGATGGGGGAACCACCTGAATGGACACAGCCATTCTAAATACCTGCCCACATTAATGGACAGATACAGTGGAGCTCTGACTGACAAGAAAAAAACCTGCATCGGAAAGTATGTATCATAATAGAAAAACTAGAGTCCCTTACAGAAGTGTCACATTTTGTCACATCTGAAATATACATGTCTGAAGTGGAAGGATGAGGAGAATACATTTATTACAAATAAAAACAATTACATTTTGTTGCCAATTTCACTGTCGTGTCTTTGTGCAACGACAATAAAATAAGTCTAAAAGCTGAAAAATATAGTGTGCACATCATACTTTCAATAAAAAAAGACATTATTTTCTTTCAATTTTACATAATGCGCTGCTTTTTGTTCTCTACCAAATTAAAGAATATTGATAAAATCTCAAGAAGGTCAATGCTATGAATACTTTTGTATGGCACTGCATTTAAAGTTGGAAAATCTGGCCTAATTGTGCCTCACACTCTTTTTTCAGATACACACAATAATTGAATCAAGATGCAGTCATATTTAATGGTAATAATGAAGTCAGCCAAGCAGTTTGCATTATCAGCCACAGCTTCCAGGGAGCTAAAATATGAGTAAAAGTAAACCTTATTTAAAAGTGTTAGGTTCAGAGCTCAAGCCAAGCTGATTAATTAAAGTTAAAGATAGAAGAGGCAGAACAAAACTGGGCTGTACAGAAAGGCATCAGCAAAGCCTCACATGAAGGGATCCAGTGCAGCTGCGGCGCCAATGTGTTGAACTAACAGACACAACAAACAACACTTTGGTAGCATTTAAATCAGATGCTGACAATTTCAATCAATCAAATCGATAAAAATATGTCACATTTAATGCATTAACTCAACACAGTAGCACTAAAATTAGCAAATGGATATCAATTGTAGTTTTTGAAACTCAGACTTACAAGTGGCCGGTCTCGGTGTGTGTTTACCGCCTCCACATTCAGATAAAACATTTCCACTTTACAACCTACAAGAAAGAAAAGTTTGAATGCACTGGATGCTTGTGAATGCTGCTTTTTAATTAGACAGTCATAGTTACTGGTATAACTTACCATATGCAACTGGAGTTAGCTTAAGCACTGTGTGGAGTGGACATTTCATGTAAGGGAGATCATCTGTGGAATAAAGAACAAAGTATATCATATATCAGCATCTTCTTGTGAGATTGGCTACACATTTTAATGTGTATGTGTTTGTTTGACCTGCACTCTTGTCCAGGAAGTAAGCCAAGAGACAGCGCATCACCGCCTGGTGGCAGATAACCAGGACATTTCCCTGTCTCTCTAACTCCATGATAACTGGCTCAAGGCGCTGTACAAGATCTTGGTAGGACTGATGGAGAGGAAGAGACAAGAGGATATAACAGTTGCTACACCAACAATACAGCTAACTATAAGAAAGTTAATTATTTCCAGGAATAAAAAATGGTCCTGATGGTCACCTCTCCTCCTGGGTAGCGGTAATGGTATTTATCCTGGTCTCTCAGAGCAAACTCCTCTGGAAAGGTCTCCTGGATCATTTGATAAGTCATCTCCTCACACACACCCTTGGGAACAATAATAAAATAAATGTTGATGCAGTTGATATATTTGGCAGTAAAATGTATCAAACAATTCTGAAAAAAAAAAAAACAGAAATAAAGAAATGGAATTCCATCTATATAAAGACTATCCCAGCAAGCCATTTTTATCCCTAAACAGGGCTGAGAATCAAACATATGGGTGATGTTTATATCAATCACATATGGTTCTGATGCACTCAATAAGACGCTTCTTTGATTTTAGCTTGCGTGAGATATTATGTCCTTCTAAACCACAAGGCTTCATGAAGCTAACAAGTTTACTAAGCGCATAATGAGGTGAATTGGGTTCTTTGGTACTGACAGCATCAATCTCATTGAGGATTTTCCACTGCTCATATGGCACACTGAGTTCCTCTGCTGTCTGGATGGTCCTCCTCAGCTGGCTCGTCCACACCTTCAAATCCGAGAGCTCATACTCTTCAATAAAATCTCTCAGGGCGTGGGCAAACTGGGAAATGAGGAACAGGTGTAGTTGAGTTTGATTATTTTACTTGGTAATGCTCTTTTATCATGGGAAAACAGAAAATTAGAAGAATTAAATAATAAAAAAAGAATTGTGTGTATTTTAGCAGTTCTTAGCTCCAATAAGAATAAATGCTGTTTTTGTGTTATTTGTTAGGCTAAGGACTAAGGTGTGAATTGAGTTTAGGTTAGGTTTTTGAGTTAGACATGTACTAGCAATGATTAGGTGCAGGGTAAGGATTAGGTTAGGCCATAGAAATAAATGAAAAATGAATGGAAAGAATGCATAGTTCATGTGAAGATAGAAAGATGTAATATGTGTTTGTGCATGTCCTACAACAGTAAGGTATAGACTTTTCTCATCTTAAGACTGGCTTTGCAGCATATAAGAAGTGGTGAAGGAAACAACAGGCTGCTATACCTTTTTTCCTCTTGGAGAAAGCTCAGCGTCTCCTCCGATCCGTCCTTCCACATTGTGGTTGCTCTCTCCGTGTCGACACAGGTAAATGGAGTGTGAGTGGACATGGATGTTCATGAGGTAATAGACTATCTTGCTTTGGATGTAATCCTGCACTCGGTTCACCAGAAAACGCTGGCCCACATTTATAACCTTGATAAAAGAGAGGTCCCTGCAGGGGCATTGGAGGAAATGTCTGGTAAACACCGCCATCTGGTGTTTAATTTCTGAATCACAGCTTCCTACAACGTCAACATTACTTTTTTCTTACAGATACAGTGAAGAGATTGTTTACTGTATAAAGTATTTGACAAATTCTTACTTGTCATAGTCATCAGGATCTAACGGTTGATAGGTGACCTTGTAGCACTCAATCCGTTTCAGGAAATCCTCCATTACCCTCTCTCTGTGCTTCTCAGGGTAATCTGGACTGGAGACTTTAACTTCCTGCAAAAGACATGGGACCTGTTTAAATATCTTTAACAAGCAGTGCATCTATTACTGTGAACATTACCAGATCAAGGCCGTGATAAAGATCAGAAGTCAAACCTTTACAGACGGGTGACATAAGTTCATACCAGAATATTAGCAGCAATGACATCTGGGTCATCACACACTGACTCCACAAAGAACACCTGTTGGAAAAAGAGCCGACTGCTTGGTCAGTTTACATTGATCATTTGTGAAATTCACATCTGACTACGTCATACAGTTTTCCTTAAGGAAAATGTTATAGATATGTTGAAATGTTTTATTCAATTGTCAATTTGTGCTATTTCTGAGAGAATGACTGATAGATCCTTAATAGGAACTGGATCAAATTGAGATAATTTGATACTTCACTTTGAAAATAGAGATACATACGATACAGTTTTTACTAAACAAGTCAGAGCAATGCTTCTTGAAGAATTGTGTTTTGTATTCAACTTTATTCAGTATCCCAAATCAACTTTGGGATGACAGAATATGCATGAGTTGCATTAAAAACAATTAAAATAAGAAGTTATTTCTAAGCATTGATTATTGTTGGCCAGGTGCATAAAAAGTTAAAGTTTTATTAGATTTGTGTACGCCTTACATTTGGTTGCCCTGTTATGCTCAGAGAGACAAGAGAAATAAACTCGGTTTTTATTTCTGTTCAGATGTATTTCATATGTAAGTGATTCTAAAGATGCTTAAAAAATGTTCTCTTTCTTGAATCCTAAGTGCTGAACAGTTTCTCTTGCCATCTACAGAGACATATACATCAGACACTTCTGAAATTATTGGGGATATCCTGATTAAGATATGCTGTTTTTTCAGTACATCTTCACTCTCATTTCTTTCACTTGCTGCCAGTGAGTACTGTCTTACTGCTGCCTCTAGCAGAGCTGACCTAGTTCTGTACCGCAGTTTGTGGAAAACAGGCGCAGTCAAACAGAATGTCAGCAGAATCGGAGGAGACAGATCTTCGAGGGATACTACCCTTAGACACCTGAGTACTTTCGGTTCATTTAGCTAACTTGGGAAAGGACTTCATCAAATCAGCACAGAATGGAGAAAGCTTTAAGGGATGAGAGAGAAAAAGGTTTGCAGAAAGGGAGGTCATGTTGGATGGTCACCCCATCAGTTTTATGTTACGATTTAAGACGTTTGGGACAAGAATAATCCCTTGGTCTCTCAATGCCACAACAACACGTAACATGGTGGCACCTAAGACATGAGGAAAAATACCAAAATGTTCCCTCATCGAAAACTAGAAAAACCTAAAGTTCCAATCATTGATGGATTTTAATGCTTTCAATAAAAATACAAATTGAAAATGTACTATATGTGCTGCATTGAATAAACAACGTGTCAAAAAAATAATTTTGCGCAACAAAACACATTTCCACTCAAAAGGAAAACAAAACAAAAACACAGACAAGTTAAAGCCTAATTAAAACTGGTGATGAATGACGTGAGAATTTCTGACCAAATAATTTCCAATATCTGTTGCTGTCCTGTTGCTTATCATTTTACATCAAGTAAAAAGTTGTGATGAAACATGCTAAGATGTGTTACTGTAATATGTTAAAACAGAAATTAGAAACAGCTTGAAAGTTTCTATTAAATTAGACATTAAATACTCAAACACGCAACCAAATATAAGCTATCTTTATGGTTTTAATCATTTTAAAGATGTAGATTGTATTATAGTTTCCACGTTATTTTTTGTGACGTATGTAATGGGTTTCTCTTGCAAATGATCAAATGAGTCTCAGGAGAATTTTCCCATATGAATAAAGGATTATTAATACATTTATGATATGGAGCAAGCTGTATTTTACTGAGCTTCAGCACCCAACTTAGATCAGTTTTAAAAGCAGATTAAAAAATCCTTAGTGAAACCTGCTATAGTCTTTGTAAAATTACAAAAATTAGAGTCACAACATCTAGTTCTGAGCATTTTTCTCTGATCCCCCTTCTCTGCTTGTTAGAACCTATGTATTATCCAATAACATGCACTCATCCTCTACGAATCTTAGGAGTAGAAGGCCAGTTCACAGTATGAATCCTGTTATAGCTGTTCAACCACAGAAATTCAAGGCTAGCTTTCATTTGTAAAAGCTTCTGGCTGCACATTCAACCGGCATGAATAAATAAAATAAAATACAGTTTCACCTTGAAGCCATTCTCTTTCACGAAAGCTTGAATAAGATCTCGCCGATCCCTCGTTGTGTTTGTTGCATCAAAAACCTGGCAACAGGCAGAAAACAGAGATAAACATTTGGAGGACACTGTAGCATCACAACTTTGCCAGATAGGTTAATGTTTTGTAATTAAAAGACATTGAAAATAGATGGAAACTTACTGCAATCTGACCCCCCTCCTCTGTTAGGTAGACCCTCACGTCCTGCAAAGCCACCAGAGCACACTGCCTGTGGACAGGAGGAGAATGCAATCACAATTTCAAAAACAATAATAAAAATTACATTATAAAAGTATGACAGTAAAAAAAAAAGATTAAATGCTATAATTCTGTGTGGAGTATAATTTTTAAAATCAAAATTAACTCCAGTTATATTCAGCTACATTCAGTTAGATTCAATCAATACATTTTTATGGGACAGAATTTAGATGGATTGCTAAAAGTTGTCTGCCAAAGAATACACTACCCCAATTAAATTCAGGCATACAAAAAAAAAAACTCTGTATATTTTCAATGGAGAATTATTTCTTTTTGATAACTAAAGTTAAAGGTATTTATGGAATGTATGCACAGGCTGCAAACTCTCAACTTTATCTCAGGCACAGTCACATTCTTGTTGGTGGGAGGGTTCAAGAATTACAGTTTTGTGATATGTAGAGCTATTTCAAACTATGTTTTGAGGACAAAAGCATCCTCAGCTGTATGAGTAAAGCAAGCATAAGGTAGCCTGTTGATCCCACATGTGGAATTTGCATTTGGAAACTTGTGACTTGAATCCGAATGTGGCTAAAGCTCTTATCTCTACAAAGAAAACTGGCCAATCTTAGGCTGCAAAACAAAACAACTGCTTCAGGGAAATGGTGGGAACATTCAGAGCAGCCAAATCAGCAGTTCGTTATATTTTGTGGTAAAGACGAAAGAATGCACTGGAGAGGCTCGAACATCTACAGAAGACAGTGGAGCTCAATGGTGAGAAGATATTTCTCATGGTAAAGTGATGTCTCTGTCTGCCAAATGAGAAGTGTTTTCTAGAAGATAAACATGTCAATTTCCAACTCTATGACAAGCCTCAAAAACAGAATGGCTAGACTAGATAAAAAAAAAAACAATAAGAAGACTTTTCTGAGACAAGATGCGTTCTGAAAAAAAAAATCAATCTGCAGCAGAATGATGCAAAGGAAAAGAGTCACACAATCAAAAACACCAACAATGATCTGGAAAACGCAGATAGCCAAATTGATGAAAAAAGTCTCATACTGCTTTTTATACTTATGATTTCAAATAGTACCCCTGCATATTTTTCTGGAATGTAAAGGGGTATGCTGATTTCCAGTACTCAGCCTGTGAAACAGACTAGCTGCAGCACATCAAACAAAACTGAAGGCAGAAAGATTCATCTGGCAAAAATGCACAAAGAAGTGAATTCATTCCTCACCCGCCTTCAGGTCCAGACTTCACTCAGTAGTTTCTACAAAGGATTCTTAAAATGCCCATGCATCCTCTCTCCACTTCTCTAAATCCAAATAACAGACTATTATTACAAAATGTAAAAACTACAACTAGAATCCCTTTCAGTCGTCTCCTCTGACAACAAAATGACTCAACCTGAGTAATATTGATAACCGGATTGCTGTGCAGCACAATGGAGAGCTTGTGTCGCAGAGTGACAGCAGCAGCTTGTTTGACATCTAGGTCACAATTCAGCACTGGGACACTTTTTCATGGTAGCCATGCATTACAAATTCCATTTCAATTACTTTAACAGGACAAAATCATGAGAGAAGAAGAGCCTTCTTACTTCTGGTTAAGCCTTTTGGGGAACTCAGAGCAGATTTGGAGTTGACAGTGTTGACTCATACAAAATTCTGGTGGTCATAGTGTGTTTTATGCCTCTTTGTAGATGTGTGTGAGTATCAGTTTAGATTAGCACAAAAAATTTGGCTGACTGTGGCCGAACTTTGACTGCTGGCCAGCAAAACAGCTTAGTCACTGATGCAGCTGAAGGGTGCAGAATGGAGGAAATGAAACACGCAGATAGCAGTGATACTACAGCTTCTCTTGATATCACACAGAAAATGAACACTCTTCGTAAAGACACCCAAAGATAACTCCTATTTGGCCACAAAATGAAACTTACTTTCTTATTTTCATGGCCTCCTCGTTGTCGTGGCGGAAGAAATCATAAGATTTATAGGCTCTGACTGCCTCTCTGCGATACACACCCAAGTTAAACACTGTGAAATAAAAACACTTCATCAATATAATACACACACTGTCATTCTAGAAAAAAATAAACAAATACCCACTGATTTTATCCAAAATGTTAGTCCCTACTCAATGTTCTAGCATATATAGTAGTATCTTGAATTGTCAATTGTCAACATTATGTGGATGAAATAGTTAAAACAAATATATTTCATGCTTTGTTTTAAATGTATTTATCATCTTATTCCTATCTTGTTTTGAATTTAAATACTATTAAGAATCTGAAATAAATATTCAAAATTGAATCCAGATGAAGATATTGCTGTTTATTGATCCATGTTTGTTCATTTCAAGTATAACATTTTAATGCATTTCTATGAAATGTCTTGAATCTTCCATGATTTCTTAATGTTTCGTTTTGAAAAAAATCCAGTAGTTCTTTGAGTCTTTTAAGCTGTGTTGAGTGTTAAGTCTAACAAAGTTTTGAAGCGCTAAAAAAATCTTTCCTTTGGACTTTGGCTTCTAAAATGTGAGCAGGACGTCATGTTGTTTAGTGTGTTTCAATAATTTGAATGGCATGGTATAGAAAATGCATAAAAGAGCAGCCAACATCTACAGGAAATGTTTGAAAGAACCTTCAAAAAAGCCTAAAATGCGCCAGATCATTTTAAAAGCTTTAAGAAAGTCTGTGTTCTTAGAAGCAAAACATTTATACAAAAATATTACTTATAGTAATGTTTTTTTATTATCCTTTTCATCCTGTACTTTTTTCTAAGGGTTTATTATTACTGTGTTACATTGTAGGCAAACTCAGGATGTAAGATATGTATTTTATTTATTTTAAAATAGAGAATAGTGCATAGAAATGTTTCATTGATGTCTAATATGCAAGTCAATATGCTGGACTTCCTAAGAATAAAATGTCGCTCCTCAAGCTTCACCTTTGGTTGGAACTCCAATCCAGTTGAGATAACGTGTGAGTTTCTTTGACATGTAGGTCTTTCCTCTGGCAGGCAGGCCGATCATCACGATCACTGTTGGAGAGTTTGTCATATAAGAAGCCCAAGCTGTAAGACAGATCCCAAAAAATTAATGACCAGCATAGATGAGATCAAGTCATATGACTGCCAACATGTTATAGAATATATCAAATTGGGTATTTTGTTGCAAACATAATAACTAGGCCATCATCTGTAGACTGGACAAAAATAATTGTCTCTTTGGACACAAATATCCTTTGTGGTCTCAGTTCAAAGACGAAATGAGCAGTGGAAACATCATGGGAATGAAAAGCAATTTTCTTAAGAATAATGGAAAGAAAGTGTCACACAAAGTTTTTTTTAAATTGCCAGTCAGAATTGACCTTTTGGTCATCTTGGCCAACAGTCGCTTACTAACCTATGTGTAATTTGGAACCTTAAACAAATAACCTTCAGTACAAAAGATGTGATTAAAAAAAGCATTTGTAAATTGGAACCGGAGTGGAGTGGACAAAGCATGAGGTCACATTACAAATGAACCTGGATTCTTGACGCAGTCACGCAGAACTTACTCAAATCTAATTGTAGAAAACCAACAGGGAGTTCACTTACAACATTTCTTCTCCTTGCATCTCGGGTCTGTTCTTTTGTCTTCTGTGGAGTTTGTGGAAGCTCCATTGTCTCTTTGGGTGCAGGACATGTCGAAATTTAATCAGTTTTTATCTAAATGAAAAAAAAAATATCTGCACATTCTCAAGGGGACGTTGTCCAAACTGATCTCTATATGAGGGAATGAAAAAAGATATAGAAAAGGCAACATTTAAAGAATTGTTTCCATGCAAATTCCAGAAAAAAACCTGCGCCAAAATTAAACATATCTATTAGTATCTGAAGGTTATGACTTTATGTATCCCTGGCAACATCGATTGCTCATTTGTATGTAGAGGACCGGAGACACTGCCGCTACATCATCTATTCGATTACAAAAATATTTTATCAAAATCATGCGACGCGACCTCTAATGACCAAAAATGTGGACATTTGTTTGACATTATCTGCACAAGTCGCATTTCCTTCAGCATAACATACAATGCATGGATACATTTACCTGATCGCTTTGCAAATCCGAGGATCCTTTTAAACTATGGCACCGCCTCTGCAGGATTTAAATGCGAATAAATCCCCGGATCAGCAGGACCGACAGTCCGAACCGGACACTGCGGTCGGAGGAGCCAGTCTGGTCGGTTGGCCTGTCCTTCGTGTTGAGGCGCGTCCACAGCGCGCTGGCGTCTGTCCGAGCTGGAGGTGCGTCTCCACGTCAGATTCAGATTTTTTTTCTCTCTCTCACTCTACCGTAAAGCTGAGAATAGAAGCAGTTCTATGGCAGCGCCATACACTCTACACTGTACAGCAGCATTTCACCATTTGAAAATCATTAAAAAAACAAACGAACAAAAGCAAACTAAAAGGGATCTAAAAAGATAAGACAAATGAGAAGGCTAACTTCAAATATTTATACAAAATATTACTTATAGTAATATTTTTTTTAAATAAAAGTGAATACCAACTTTTAAAATTTGCTTAATTTCTTTGTGAAATGATCTTTTTCTCCCGCTGAAAAAACATGAAATTTACATGACATTTATCTGCTATTTACAGATAAAAAGTCCCAATTAAGCCTTTAACCTTTCACAAGGAGTATAAGCTGAAAGAAAGCCATAGATAAAGAAGCTGGCTGTACAGAGCTTAATGGGAAGTTTAGTGGAAGGAAGAACTGTAAAATATCTATTAAAGTATATATATTTTATTTGTTCATATGTAAAATTTAAATTTTTTCTCCTACATTAAATTTCGAGTTAGGCAGCAATCCATAATATTTGCAATAAACAAAAACACTTGAAATAAATCACTTGATTTAATATTTTATGCTACATTAATTTCCCTTGTGATTGTTTAACAATTTGCACTATTCATAACTGATAGAAACATGGCTCGGTGGAAAACAATTTATTCTCCATTATCAAAGACTATGTGATTTTGTTTATTGCTTTTTTATTTATTTTCTTTTTACAGTGGTTCTTGATAAAAAGTGGAAAACAGGGTTCAGAGATTTACAGATAAGAAGTCCAAGAGCTTAAAACAGAAACCCAAATAAATAAAGCACAGCTATGGTAAAGAGCTGTTAAATACACTATGAAAAGTCAGTTCATATGTGATATCTTGGCTTGAGACAGCAGAAGTATTTGATTTTCCTTGTCCTAAGAAAAGATTAATAAAAAAAACAAACAACTATTTACATGATAATATCTGCATTTACACACCATGTTAGACTACACATCTGTAAAAGACTAAGATATAAATTTGAGTGCCTCAGAAGCCGGAAATGATCTCAAACGTCAGCTTGCTGCTACATTAAACCACTTCCAGAGGGACATTTGAAGGTCAAAGGTTAGGTGCTTCCATAATGGCAGAGCTGATGGAAAGTTTTAAAGCCACCTCAGCTGAGCAGCTAGTAAATGTTGCATGAGTGATTGTCCGAGCATCTCTGGCTTCTGAATGGCCGACGGTTCATGTGGAAGGCACAGTCAGCACTGAACGCTGTCAGTAGGTTTGAGCACGTTTTGCATTAGAGAAGGCGTCTGCAGGAGACGGAGAGTGTTTCTGGACTCCAGTGTCTGACTGTTAGTGGCTTGTCCTCTTCACATTAGGGCTTGATTTTCCACAGCTGGAGGAAAAGAAAAAAACAAAGAAAAATTATTGTAACAAAAGTAGCTCTTGGGACAGAATAAAAACTGGCATATTTGCATGTAAAGAACTCCTCTGATAAAAAACACTTTGCTAAAAGTTAAATTTCTTGTTTGTAGTTTATTATGAGGGGCCGTTTAGGACAAAATTTACGTTTTGTCTCTCACACACTACCAAAAAGTCTCGCATACTCCAAAAAAGCAGCCACGCACACTCCAAAAAATTACGTTTTGTCTCTCACACACTACCAAAAAGTCTCGCATACTCCAAAAAAGCAGCCACGCACACTCCAAAAAATTACGTTTTGTCTCTCACACACTACCAAAAAGTCTCGCATACTCCAAAAAAGTAGCCACGCACACTCCAAAAAATTACGTTTTGTCTCTCACACACTACCAAAAAGTCTCGCATACTCCAAAAAAGTAGCCACGCACACTCCAAAAAATTACGTTTTGTCTCTCACACACTACCAAAAACTCACGCATACTCAAAAAAATAGCCTCGCACACTCCAAAAAATTACGTTTTGTCCCTCACACACTACCAAAAACTCACGCATACTCAAAAAAATAGCCTCGCATACTCAAAAAATTACGTTTTGTCTCTCACACACTACCAAAAACTCTCGCATACTCAAAAAAATTACATTTTGTCTCTCACACACTACCAAAAACTCACGCATACTCAAAAAAATAGCCATGCACACTCAAAAATTACTCACGCACATTCAAAAAATACTCAAATTGCGTATACACACACTACTAAAATGTCACACACACACACACAAACGTTAACTTTCTCGCTCACATACACTACTATCAGCTCGCTCACATACACTGTACTAACAGCTCGCACATTCACAAACGTTAACTTTCTCGCTCACATACACTACTACCAGCTCGCGCACATACACTACTACCAGCTCGCGCACATACACACAAACGTTAATTTTCTCGCTCACATACACTACTACCAGCTCGCGCACATACACACAAACGTTAACTTTCTCGCTCACATACACTGCTAACAGCTCGCACACACACAGACGTTTATCTCTCACATACACAAGACTAAAGTTGAACACACACACAGTACTAAGACTCGTTTTATGTATGTGTGAGAGCGAGACTTTTTATGAATGTGTGAGAGCGAAACTCTTTTTGAATGTGTGAGAGTTGTCACGGAAGAGGCGGGGCATAATTTTTGGATCAAACTGCGCATGCGTAGATCCTAAACTATAAGTTTCGATTGTTGACTCACTGTATGTTCTATTACTTAGTATATTTGTGCTTTTAAATATATATAGAACGTTTAACTTTCTTGTAGATTAAATGTGCTATAGAAATAAATGAATCTGATTGATTGATTAAAAAGAGCAAAATTGCTGTAGTACAATCTGTCCACTGGGTGCCAGTATTACAGGAATTATTAACCGGCGCCAACTAGTGCCGAAGAAGAAAGAGTTTGCTATACCGAACATGGCTAACTCTAATTCGAAACGAGAGAGAATTGGTCAGGCAGCTGCCATTTTAAACACCGCTCCGGAACGGAACAGAGATGAGAGTTCTGAATCTACTGTAGCACTGCGGGCAGTCGTTGAATCGTTTAATGCGCCTGTCAAAGTGCTGGTTGCCTCCGGAGAAGATAGAATGGTGTTTAAAATGGCAGCTGCCTGACCAATTCTCTCTCGTTTCGAATTAGAGTTAGCCATGTTCGGTATAGCAAACTCTTTCTTCTTCGGCACTAGTTGGCGCCGGTTAATAATTCCTGTAATACTGGCACCCAGTGGACAGATTGTACTACAGCAATTTTGCTCTTTTTAATCAATCAATCAGATTCATTTATTTCTATAGCACATTTAATCTACAAGAAAGTTAAACGTTCTATATATATTTAAAAGCACAAATATACTAAGTAATAGAACATACAGTGAGTCAACAATCGAAACTTATAGTTTAGGATCTACGCATGCGCAGTTTGATCCAAAAATTATGCCCCGCCTCTTCCGTGACAACTCTCACACATTCAAAAAGAGTTTCGCTCTCACACATTCATAAAAAGTCTCGCTCTCACACATACATAAAACGAGTCTTAGTACTGTGTGTGTGTTCAACTTTAGTCTTGTGTATGTGAGAGATAAACGTCTGTATGTGCGCGAGCTGGTAGTAGTGTATGTGAGCGAGAAAATTAACGTTTGTGTGTATGTGCGCGAGCTGGTAGTAGTGTATGTGAGCGAGCTGGTAGTAGTGTATGTGAGCGAGAAAGTTAACGTTTGTGAATGTGCGAGCTGTTAGTACAGTGTATGTGAGCGAGCTGATAGTAGTGTATGTGAGCGAGAAAGTTAACGTTTGTGTGTGTGTGTGTGACATTTTAGTAGTGTGTGTATACGCAATTTGAGTATTTTTTGAATGTGCGTGAGTAATTTTTGAGTGTGCGTGGCTATTTTTTTGAGTATGCGTGAGTTTTTGGTAGTGTGTGAGAGACAAAACGTAATTTTTTGAGTATGCGTGAGTTTTTGGTAGTGTGTGAGGGACAAAACGTAATTTTTTGGAGTGTGCGTGGCTACTTTTTTGGAGTATGCGAGAGTTTTTGGTAGTGTGTGAGAGACAAAACGTAATTTTTTGGAGTGTGCGTGGCTACTTTTTTGGAGTATGCGAGACTTTTTGGTAGTGTGTGAGAGACGAAACGTAAATTTTGTCCTAAACGGCCCCTCATAGTTTATTGTTCCAAGAAGATATTGAGGATTCTTAATTCCTCATTGTAACTCGACTTACTCTGATATTGAAGCCCAGCAGGTCACTGACGACTGCAGAAACAGCAGACAATATGATGACCTTTGTGATGTTGTAGATCAGAGGGTTCATGGTCAGACCCAGCAGCCTGAAGGGGGTGTCCAGCTCCTAAAGAAGGAATGAAGAATTACAAGAACTTATTTAGCAATTTATGGCAATTAGATGATTTCCTTTAGATATGTTAAATTAAAGAGGACTAAAAACAAATGCACAACACACTTAAGATTTTTTTTATATATATGAAAAACTGAACACCATAAATTCTTGTCCATCCAGTTCACCATTTCATCTGTACATTTTTCTATCACAGAGAAATCCTGGTTAAAGACATTCAAATTTTTGGTTGAAAAAAGAATAAAACGTGCAAAGGTTAACAAGTATAAACTTTAATTTGGACAGGAGCTTTTGCTCAAACAAGGGCACAAAGCAAACTTTAGCTACTGTAAATAAAAATTCAGTTCTTACCTTCATCAGCTTTGTGGCCAGTTTTAAGACGTTGTTCACTATACTGAGCTGTTCTTTCTTATTAGGCTTTTTCTCCATCTTCAAATACAAATTAATCTGCAATCAAAAAAGAGGCATAATTTATCATTTGATTCTACATATGATTTAACTGGTGGTATAAAGGATTCTGCAGCCAGAGGGCGCCACCTGCTCAGTGAGCAGCACTGAGGAGTTGCTGTATTTGGAGTTGGTCTCTGAGCCCAGCGTGGCGAGCCGCAGCAGAAAGGGGATGAGGGAGAAACACCACACCACCAGCTCCCAATTAATTAAAGACTCCAGGAACGTTTTGTGACTGTTTAGAAGCTGAAGAGGAGAAGAGATAATGTTGGAATTTCCAATAAAACATTTGAGCTCATTTGTTTAACATAAATCAGACAATATGCAAAGACATTGGAATAAAATCAATGTTATCCAAACACGCCGGGTCTTCTCGGGTCTCTCACACTGACCTGAGCACAAATGATGAATGAAATGGAAAGTGCTAAGAGGAAGATTGTGGAGACAATGACATCTACAGAGCGCTGCGGTCCTCGTCTCTGCAACCAACAAGCGGATCAGAGACAGCTTGTTTACAAAGTGCAAGGCAATGTTTTAGCTGGGCGATAAAGGAGGACACTTACCCTGAGGAAAGAACGCAGCGCCAGCCACATCTTGATGTTTTGCACTTTCTTCAGCCTGAAGTGAGGGATCTCAGACTTCTTGGCCTTTCGAGCTGAGGTGAGATGGCTGAAGTACTTGGCAAATAAGAGTCTCTGTTGGGGAAATGTTGAGATACACCATAAAAAGTCATTAATAATCACAAATAATAATGTAGATGTGAAAAAATGACTAACTGTTTAATTCAAGACTTACAATTATTTCTCATTTGTGAAAGTTATAAGTATTTGTATCCACAGTATTTTGCAAAATTCTCAAGTTTACCACTTATGCAACAAAAAGGAATTCATCTACAGATAAAATAAATGTTATTGACTGACTGTGTAGGACTTCTACGGGCCTTTATTTGGACATTTTCAGCCACTTCACTCACATTCAGCAAATACAAATAAATGAGAGAAAGTTTAACACTTAACAACTGTATCCAAAATTATTTAAAATTCCCTTAATCAAAAAAATGCATTGTTTTTTTTTTCAAAAGCTGCTGTCCAGATTTCAGAAAGATCACTCAAGCTCACCTTAATTACAGTTTGCCACTGGCAGAACATATGATGATCAGTTTTTAAAATAGAAAATTCTTTATTGTTCCTTATTTGGGGAAAAGATATATTCAATAAATTTGAATATGAGTTCTGACAATGCCCGTTTGTCAGATTAAAAGTGCCTTTTAAAGAAAACAACCTTTAATAAATGTCCTTTTTGTTAAGCCCACATTTCTTTATTAAAACCTTTTTGTTAGTTTGAACATTTTAATCTTAATTGTTATGTCTTCCTTCACTGTAAGCATAATTTCATCATAATTAACAGAAATAAAGCCTTTCAAGCCTTTCACACAGTAGTGTGTGGATAATTTATCTGCATAATGTGCTTCACTTAGTTAACTGTTACTGAAATAGACATTTTTCCTAATATTCTGATTTACTGAATGGATCTATAGGTTCTACATAGTAAGGACAAATATACAGAATAAGAAAAAAAATGGAGTTATAAATCATATAGTAACAAAGAAATTAATAAAGTATTATTAACTGATGCTTTGTATACAATAGTGGTAAGAAAAGGCTTTTGTAAGGAGGAATAATTTCTCTTTGTGACATAATATCATAATGTCCCATTGAGAAACAGTTTGTAAGGTCATGTACATATTTCTGCAAGCAGGTTGAATTGATCACTCACCTGTTTGTAGGTTCTCTCAGCCACACACATCATGAAGAAGAAGAGCCCTATGAGGCAGACTCTGAGAACTGTTGTGATGAAGAAAAAGGCGTAAGTTCGGTAATCCCACATGCCCAATGCGATTTCGACTAGTTGCTTTAGGGACAGTGAGCTGAGGCCGGACATGTCCAAACGCTGAGCCAGGCGGAAGGCGAAGGGCAGCAGCGCCAGAGTGGCCGTCATGAGACCACTGAGCACAAGGTAGCCCATGCCCTGTTCCACCATCTTTACCTGGTGACAAACACAAAGTTACACACAAAATAAGCATTCTTCATAAATGTTTGAGCAGAGCAGTTATTTGATAAACAAAAGATAGTTTGTAAAGTTTAATTTGAGCGCAAGGACTTTGAATGTGGAGTACCATAAGGTTTAGTACTGGGACCTGAAATACTTAATTTAAATATTTATGACAGTTGTAAAATGTCCCGTACATTCATTTAGTTTGTAAATGACAAAAAAACTGTAAAAATACTGTAAAAACATATGTTGAACTCAAGAAGCTATTTTAAAATTAGTTTTAAAATAATTTTAAGACTTTTGGTGGCCCAAAAAAGAATTTGACTAATGGTTTCTGTAAACATAGTGTGTAGGGGTATAATAATGTTGTATTGTGAACATAAAATGTCCAAAAGCAATGGAATTTTGAATAAAATTAGATTTTTTGAATTCCCCAGCGCTTCATATATTGTTTTGTTCAACATTACTACTAGCTGTGTACAAAGCTTGAAAGAGAACATTTTTGTGTCAATTTGCAGAATTTTTCAACATCTAATGAGGATGGGTGATGGGTGGCCTACATTAAAGCAGAATAATTAAGATAAAAATGTCTTATTCAATTTAGGGAACCCTTTGAAAAATAAAAAATAGACATTATAATGTTTGAATAATACTTGATAAGAATGATGCTGCATGCAGTCGATTTTGGAGCGGTTTTGCGACTATATTTATAAATGGCAGGACGGCTTTGTGTATTTATTCTAGAATGTTGTAATATGAGAACAACAAATTATAACCAATTCTTCTTCGTCCGGCTACTTTTTTTTATGGAATCATTCACTTTTATTTAGAGTCATATTTCAATTTAGCATGAATTTAAATTTTTGACTTAAATATTGCTGTGTTTTACTCACTTTTGTTAAACTTACAAATCATCAATTGACTTTAATCTAAATTATTACTTTCCTTAATCAAAAAGGAAAGTAATAAATGTTCGAGACAGGACACACTTACCCGTGTGAGAATGATCCCGCTGATCTCCAGGACCGACATGTCTGCTTTCTTGCACTCACCCTGCTCCCATATTATGGCGCTAACACGGTCTTTGGATGGGTGGCACGCTTGAAGCCAGTTTAGCTGGCTCTGATGAACAATACCAAGAGATGAAAAGTGTGAAAACACAGTGATTAAAGTTGCAATGAGATTTTAAAAAATAAGTGTACAGTTTGTTGTAACAAAATAGAATAAGCAGCAAGACAGCTAAGAGTAGCTGCAACATAATGAGATATAAAAAAGACAAAAAGATAAATATTGTAAGACAGATTTATATTTACACTGGTCAATCCTTGCTGTAAACCTTCATCATCACTGCTTGATGTTGTGCTTTGTGGACGGTTCATCCCAGCCTGGAACCTCCCGTTCCCCTCACAGTCGCTGCTCCCCGTGGAGGCGGAGTCAGGGCCTTGCAGAAACTCCTCCCACATCGTGTCGTCAGTGTCAGAAGCGGGACGAGAGCCCAGCCTGAGTCGATCAATCTTATGAGGCTTTATTTCGGTGGGTCCCTCACTCTCCTCCTGATCCTAGACAAAACAGTGCAAGTTGCTTTGATTAACAAACAAAACTGCAATATTTCATGAAATAAGTTAAAACAGAGAGTGAGAAATTTAAAAATGACTCATTATGCTACCATGAACAGGTTAGGATGGGTCAATGGGCTACACAAAACATGCTTGTTACATTTTTAAACAAAATCATTCTTAGATAAATATATTTTAGTCTGGTCAGCTCTGCCCATTTTGAGCTCCTTTCAGAATGAGCTTTTTTAGGTTCTCGTCACTTTAAATCCAAATAAGCTGCTGATGGCCATGCCCCCCAACGCAACGTTTACACTGCAAACAGATGTGCAATTATACAACGTACAATTTTAAAAAGCAGATAAACAGTCTGCTGCACAATCAACGAAAACGCAGCAGGTCATTTCATTATGGTAAGTCAACAACAAAATACCTGCATGTTAAGCAACCATTGTTCAGCGCATACGGCGGTAAAACTCCTTGACTAAAAGTGCTGAAGCTCTGCTTGGGTTGCTAGGTAACGAGGGTTGGGCATGGATGGAGTTGCTAGATGGTACAATGCTTATGGAATTGTAGGACAAGTAGGAGATTTTTTTGAAACAGCTCATTTTCCAGACACCAAAAAAACACATTAACATTGATTAAAAAAAACACTTTAGGATTTTTTTATGCATTTGGCCTATTTTTAGAAGTAGTTGAGACTCAAACAAAAATATATAAAGAAGCAAAATGTGAATTTTGCATAATAGGTCCCCTTTACATTTCCATTTAAATTCATTCAAACAACGAGTTTTACCTGAGGTTCGGCTGTGGGCTTGGGGCTGAACTTTATGTTCCTCTTCCTAACAGGAGACACTGACGGAGATGACGATTTTGGGTGTGCCTTGCGATGATGTAACGATCGAATTACCTCCACTGGTTGCTCGCTTTCCCCTTCGTCACTAGAGAGCTCATCAGATGCTCCAAATCCTGATTGACTTTTGCACTGAAAGAGAACATAAAGACAGGTATAAAAGATTTATATGTGCTTGTGTTTGATGTAATGTTAATGTTTTCATAAAAGAACATTATGTTATAATGGTTACAAATGCAACTTTAACGATGTACACAGGTACACAAGAAGGGTATTGCAGCTTTATTTACTTCATTGCCACTGACATAATTGTTCTCAGTATAATTTTATAATAAAATTAAAGGGTGATATTTTATCTGCGATAGGATGTAGATTTTTAGTAGCATTTTGATAGCTCTACTATACAGGCCAAATTTAAGGAAAGTATAAGAACATTTCCACAGAAAGCATTTTGAAGAGGTTTTCAAATTGCCCATGATGCTCAGAATAGGGCTTTTACTCTTCCATTTACCACTGTTCACCCTGACTCTAAAAATACTGACAGAGATGAGTGACTGTACCCGGCTCTCCATGGTCTTGTATAATCGCTGGCTATCTTCAAACTGCCAGGGCCCCTGCTGCTCTGTGTTCTCGCTGTCAGTCTTTTCTTCTGATTTTTTCAACCCTCTGCCCTTCCTTGGCCTGAAGGAGACAGAATTTAATAATAAGTCTTTTGGAAGAAAAAGAAGGAGGGATATTAAATATTTCTTAAACCGTTAAACACAACAAAGAAAACAACAATATATAGTTTTTTCTTTTTTTATCTAATTAAGACAAAACAAGTATGTGCGCAGTTAGCAAAATGAACAATAAAATTCAAATATTGTGTAGCACACTTAGGAAACAACAAAAGCCCTCTGGCTTTGTGTACTTTATGTGAGAGTTTACATATGAGCCAAGTGCTGTGAGTCTGTTAGGATATAAAGAGCAAAGATAAACCACCTCCTCCTGCGTGTAGGGCTGGTGCTGCTGCTAGCAGCTGGACTGCCTGAGGGCCACCGGCTGGACTCTGTTGAAACAATCTGGCAGTGAACGGTGCCCAGCAGCAGCATGAGACACATGGGCCCGAACACCTCGCTGGCACTGGCCCGGGGGACCTCCAGGTACAGCAGCACCGCTGCCACTGAGGGGAGCAAAACGTTTGGCAACAACAAACAAAGCGCTCTCTTAGGGGAGGCATTATAACAGAATTCATGTGTGCTAATGAGCTCTCATCTGTGCCGCTCAGCTGTGGAGGGAAACAGGGCACAGTAGTGCATAAATGAATTTAAACAAACATGAATCCAGTAAGTGAAGGCTTGATTAAAATGTAGTGTCACTGCACAACAAATAGAAATTTCAACAGAATGGAGCCACCTAAACACAATGTTTTCACATCAATCCCAACGTAATTGGTTCCAAAAAAGTCTAAATAGCCCATTAAAATTACACATAGCAGGACTACAAAGGCTAAAGTCTTTTACAGTGGAGATGATGTTACCTTTGTTCAGGGGCTCATGCTTAGTAGAATTAAAGTGACATGTATAGGGCTGAAACAATTAATCGGATTAATTGATTACTGGAATGATCATCAAGTAATTTAATAATTGATTAACTGGAGTACGTAACCTCATACATTCTGTATGTCAATTTATTCTGATAACTGTCCTGCTGTTTTGTTGATAATAATTTGTTGAAAATAATAAATATATGTCTGAAAAAGAAAATCTGTTATCAACCTTTTGCTAGCCAATCATTAATCAGTAAGTCCAAAAAAATGATGTTAAGTCAAGTAGAAAAAACTGTGCTTTTCACATGCTGATGTTTGAAATATATATTTTTTAAACTGCAGGTGCATTCTTTGCCATAAATGATCACGTGTACACTAAAACAATGTTGCCCAACACTGCTCCTCAAGGCAGACTGCCCCGCATGTTTTAGATGTTTCTCTGCTTTAACACACCTGATTCAGATGATTGCAGTTCAGCAAAAGCCTGTCAATCAGCCATCAATTGAAATTATGTGAAGCATGAAATGTCAAAAACATTCAGAGAAATGAAGGAATGGTCTGTTATTGCATTTTAAGAAATCTTATATTTATTTTCTTATTTGAAAAAAAGAACTGGAATATTTGCATTTTTTGTATAAAAAGGCTTAAGTGGTTAAAAATTTGCTCATTTTTAAATCTGATTAATCAGTTAATCATCGGAATAATCAATTGTTAAAATAATTTTTAGTTGCAGCCAGACCTATACATTAAGAGGAAGATTACCTTGCAGAAAATATAACACGAGGATGCATGAGGAGATGGACCTGGAGGTCACCTGGATCCACCACTGGAAGAAGAAAGGGAACAGCAGAACTCTGACCAGACCTTTTCGAGTCAGCGCCGTCCATTGATTCTCCGGTTTGGCTTTACTGAAAGTTGATCCTGTGGCGACAAAATAACCAGCAACATTATTGAAAGTACATGCTATTCACATCAGGTAGTTAATGTGTCATTTAGAATCACACGCTACTTTACATAAAATATGTTAAGTAATGATTCCTCTCACCTCTTACTAAGTCAACATCAATGAGGTCAGATTTGATGTAACCGGTCTTCTTTGGTTTTCTCTCCAAACCCTTCAGTAAATAGAACCAGAGTAATTATTTTAGTGGAAACAAGACATAAAAACACCTACAACTTTGAAACAACAATGAAAAAAAACATCTTACGCCTAAATCTGCTTTTTCCAGGGATTTTTCCCAGACTTGCTGGTCATAGGCCCCGATCTGTAACCAGAAATAGCACTGTTTTCATTATTTTGTTTTCAACACAACACATAAGACCTGTTTATTTAATTTACACTAACACATGTTAAAGAAAAGCAAAATGTTTGAAGCAAAAAATCTCTTATTTACTGTTACTACTGTGCTTATTGTTGGGCTTAGAACATCTTTAAAATATATAAATCTCTTAGTCTAAATAATATACATGGGCATTTGAAGGTATGAGTTAAACTCCGACAGATTAAAAGGTCAAGTCTGGCAACATTAAACACCCTTCTGTGTTCTTGTTTGTTTCCACAACATGTTAAAACAAGCCACATTAAGCAGAAGCTAATTCATTCTCTTTCCAGACTTTCATAAATTCAAAAGGAGCTGCCTGCCTCTCCTTTCTCCATACAGGCATTGCAACTTTCTATGCATGTTTGCAGTTGTTTTTGTACATGATTGACAGGTGGCAATGTAAAACAGAATACCATCACAACTAGCTATATCACAAACACTAACCTTTCTGAAAATTTAAAAACAAAAAACAAACAGCCAGTTATAAATTTGCAATATTAATCAACTATGGTGTTGGTAACAGTAATAGATTTTGTTATTTCAATACATAAACTGAAGCAAAAATGAAACAATAGCTGTACAATATCAGACCCAGAAAATCTGATTAAATACAAAATGTATTTCTCAAATGAGTATTAAATTTAATACAAAAAACAAATTCCAACTAGTGAGAATCATTATTAATATATCGACAAAATATGGAACTGACTGAATCTTCCAAGGAATGGCCAGCCAACCAAAATTTGTCCAAGAGCCCATTTATAAATTACAAAGAGGTCACAGCAAAACAATCATTTAAATCACTGCAGAACTCACTTATCTCAGTTAAGTTCGGTGTTTGTAATTAAGGGATAAAAAAATAGACTGGGTAATATGGAATCTGTGAGACAAATACACAGCAAAAATAAAAAATGGTGATGAAAAAGAACATAAAAGCCTGTCTGACATTAGCTAAAAACATTATTATTGCCAAGACATTTAGGGAAATATTCTGTGGATATACAAGACAAATGTAGTAAAACAAATACAAATTTTCAAAAAAATTTTTTTAGCAGTTTACAAACATTTTGTTAATGGAATTAAAGCTGCTTCTCTGCTTTTACTGAGCAAATCCTGAAGAAAAAAGACAATTCAACAGTCTGTAATCTTAGGATCAAGCACTTGATTCAGAACAAACCAGTTTGTCTCCAAAAAGAATAAAATAAAATAAAATAAAATAAAGGTTTAGAGTGGCCTAGACAAAGTTCCGACTTGGAAACGTGGTGGAACTGGTTATTAGATTAGGGAGTGATTATTTTTTCTCATAAGGCCAGATTGGTTTGGTTAGCTTTTCCCCTTCATACATGCAACCATCATTTAAAAACTGCGTTATGCATTTAAACAAGTTATCTTTGTCTGATGATTAAATGTATTTAATGATATGAAACATTTAAGAGTGATGCTTTTTATTACTTTGTCAAAAGCAGGAAATCAAACAACTTCTGGATTAATTTACAAACACAATCATTAACAAAACGTTATTTTCAGGTACTAAAAATACTGTCCATCTCAGTATAAAATCTTAACATTGTTTAAAGATAGATGACGTTCTTACCTTCTCTTGATACCAGGCTATTCTGGCCATTGTCATCGGAGACTGGAAACAGTACCCTCAGATCATGTCATTTTACTGGACCGAGGAGGAGAGACTGGGCAGAGGTTCAGATTAGATTTAAACAAAGTCACACAGGCTGACAAACTGCAGAACTATAAAAGCAAGTGAAAGAGAATCGCTTTGTTAAAAAGCTCGTATATGTTTTATTCATTCAGTAAGCAGTAGAATTGTTTTTTTTTTAATGAAACTTACCTAAAATTAAAGTTGGTTGATGAACAAACTGGAAAGAAATCTTCAGGAACCATAACAAACGGATTTTAGGATCGTTCCAGCATTTTGTTGTCAGACTTTGCCGCCCGTACTGTGTGATTTACTTCAGCTGAAACATGTCAATACTAATAACGACTCATTAATGTTCGCTTTAAATCCTCACACTGTTTAAAAGCATTTTCCTCGACATTATTTCAACTATTCTGCACTTTCAGATAATTCTTCCTCTTCCCTTTTCCGGGGTTTATTGTGTTGATACTTGAATAGTTATTTTCCCCTCAGTATTGTCTGTCAGGAGGAACCTGACATCTTGTTTGGGATTTTAAAATCTAAAAGCAGATATGCAAATCCAAAAAAACCCCCAAAACGCTAGTATTTCTTCGTTTTACAAAAAATGCCACATTTTCAAGCAAGCATAAAAGCATTGCTTTTAATTTTTCCAGACGGATCATCGTAAACTGCTGCCTGAGAAGACAAACACGGGATAAAAGTAACGAAGCGGAGCTCAAAATTTCAGCCAATTAGAGCGTGACGAAAAAAAAGTGTTTAGTATTGTTTAGTAAACCGTTAGATAAGAAAACGTATTGTTATAGGTAGATTGAATATTTGCTGTCATTAATACATTTAATGTAACATATTAGCAGGACAATATTCCATATTTTACGTTTTTGTAGGAATAATAAATCTTCTGATATTTCAATTAAGAAACTAACGATGATGACTGTGGCTCACAAAAACGTGCGACACAAATTTAAGTAGCATGTGGATTACTACTACAACTTCTATTAATTACTATTACTTTTACTACTACTATTCTAAATTAAGACATAATTGCTTTTGGTAACCAAAAATTGAAAACCAAAGACAATGTGCAGCAAATCCTTTGGGAAGAGATTCTTTTAATTATTAGAACTTTATAATTAACAAGTTAGTCCACAATACGTTACATGCATGCACAAACAACTTTTACATTTAAAATTACAATCTCATCTTCATTTTGTTGTTGTAAAAATGCTGTATTCTTCTACTCAAACTAACCTAATCCATTACAGTATTTTAGAAATCTGAAGGACCAGTGAAGTACTAAATAATTATCTTGGTAAAAATGCTAAAAGATAAACAGGTTTTATAGATTTGCTGCAATGCATCCTAGATGGCAGGCTGTCAAGGCAGAGACAGAGTCATTTCTCATTCGACTCCTGAGTGTCCACTAACGGTTGGTCGTGCTCTGCTACACACACAATCTTCCTCTTGACCTTCTTGTTGGATGAAATGATAAAGTAGGGGCTGAGGGAGGCATAGCAGGAGGAGAAGAACACCCTCATGTCAGCCACTACTGGTGAAACCTTTGACACCGTCAACATGTAGATCCAGATCACATTATCAATGCCAAAGAACACAACGTAGAGAACCACCAGGGTCACCACAATTTTAGCCGCTCTAGTTTCTGACCTGCTGCCATGAGAGCGACGGATCCCTTTCACCTGTTCGCTGTGGCGGTGCAGAAGCAGGAGGATGTACCCACTGGAGCCCAACATTAGGGCTACAAATGCAAAATCCCTCCCAGAGACGGCCACTCCGTTAATAACATAGGACATATTGTCTCTGAAGTCCACATGACAGAAGCCGAGGTTGAGGGTGAATGCAGGGATGGTGCCGTTACGTGGAGCCATGGAGAAAAACGGAGCTGCAATGCAAATGGCCATATTAAGGAGCCACAATGCTGCAAAGGTTGGAAGGACTAGAGAGGGAAGCATAGGTTTCAACTTGGACAATTTGGGCCCTGCAGGGGCTATTGTCATGGCCTGAAATACGCTGAGCATGCAGGTGATGCACACAGACAAGGCCCGTCCAATGCGATAGGCATAGATCACCGCCTTACAACCAGGGTCATTCAGAAGATCCTTCAACCCAAACACAGTCATGGTCTGTGGCACACAACGAGTCAGCAGTAGCATCAGGTTGGCAAAGGCAAGGTGGCAAAGGATCATGTCCACAGGAAGGAGCTTTGGTTCAGTACAGATTATGCTGGCGTACGCCAGAAGCACAACAGCGTTCCCCAATATGCCCAGGCCTGTTTGCAAGAGGAAGGAGACCCCTTTGATAGTCACACAGAGATCCATACCACCAATACCTGCATGAGACAAGGTTTAAACAGTAGGCATGACAAAAACATCTGATGCAAACCACATAAATCTTAGTTAAATCATGTGAAACAAACCTTAATAATCCAAATCTGATAGACCTTACTCTCGCTTGAAGCTACGGATAAAAAACAAAAGTATTTTAGTAAACAGGCTGCCAAATAGCCTGTGAGAGACAATTTATAATCCTCAAGGTCCCTCAAGACTGCTGGCCAAGATTCAGCTTACAGTTTGGCAATTTAATGCAATAAGCTAACTTTGACTCACATTGTCTCAGAGGAATAGAGTCACAAACAAAACACTTGACTTATTATAATACAGTAGCGGCTAGTATAAACTGGGATGCTTACAGAATGATTTCCCTGATCTCCCTGTTACTATGATTTCTTAATGAACACATTTCTGAGGAGGATATTGTTAAAACTATTTTATGTGTCAGGAATAAAATAAATAAGATTTATTTTTAGAGGTAGCCATCAAATAAGTTAAAGCTTTGGTATTTTATCTCACCCTCGGTATGAAAAAAGGTGGGTGGTACTTACATTTACTCAGTTACATTTATTTGAGCAACTTATCTGGAAAAGTTGTACTTTTCAGAGTAGTTCTAACCTACTCATATTTTATACTTTTACTTGAGTATTTTTGCTAGTGAATATTATTGTTATGATAATCCTCATAAATTTCTCCACCCAGTGCCAGTAACTTTGCTGAATAATGAACAAGAATATTTTAACCAAAAATACATGAGACAGATACAAACCAATAGTTTATGTTAAAGGGAGACGTCTTGTTTTAATATAAGCTTGGCTGTTTAAATGTTATTTTCCATTTGCTGAGCCTGTTAAGACATTTGGAGATTAATTAGATACACTAAACACTACACATTGTTAATGTGTACACTACTGTAAGCAATAGCTTCCTCAGTTTCATATGGAGAAATTGATTTGGAAACATGTTTTTTCTGCTTTAATATTTGTTATTTTGTAATTATGTCATTTATTTTATTTTTCTTCTTTTAGTTTCAGTTTTAAATGACCAGAATTTGCACATAACTTCATGTAGTTGTTTATTTTTCCTGTCTGATGGCATTATTATTAAATCAGTTGTTATGATCTGGTACTCAGTACTTAAGTAGCATTTTTACTAAATAGCTACTTTTTTACTTTTACTTGAGTAAAAATATATTGAATATATTGAGTGCTAATCATCACTCAATATGTTCAACATTTAGGGTATTCTGTGACTGTCATGAACTTTGTCTGACATTACATTGAACAAAATAATCTTGTAGTGGACACAACAAATCAAAACAATAAGTAAATAGTTATAAATAGTACATATAGAGATGTGTTTGTGTTTTAATAAAGAGTTCCTTTATAAATAAATACATTTTCATAATAATGTATTTATGTAAAATAAAATAATGTGTAAAATATTTGAATCACCTTAAGATTCATCCTTGCTAAAAGAAATGCTTCTTTTTCATTATAACAACTTAGCTGTGCTGCTTTATGTAACCATATGACAAGTTCAACTGTTTTTCATGCCTCCAGTTTTGTTTTGGTTCTATGAAATTTGCTTTTCACTTTCCATAAAACCAGAGAGAGAAGGAAAACACAGTTAACCAACAAGGGAACGAAACAGTGTGTAATTTTTGTGTACAACCATTAGTTTTTACGAAAGGACATATGGTGCTTTGTTGTGTGGTCTTTTCTGACTTTATGTCTAGAGAGCATATTAAAGAGACACAGAGGAGCAAGACAATTAACTGCAGGTATGTAACAATACCTGTTTGCAGTAATTAGGGGCAGAAGCAAATCTGGTCAGTATTAATTTAAAATGCAAGCCTCCACAGTTTGAAATGTACCTAAGGGATTCTTTCAGTGAAAGTGGAGAATAGCATGTGAGCCGCATATTTTCCTCTAAATGCACAGAGAGTTCAGGGTCCATCAGCTGGAACCGTCGCTTTGAATGCTAACTGTTTTTTAGGATGGTTGTTTTTCTCACGGGAGTCTTCTATGGAAAAAAAATCATCATTAGAGAAAGTCTCTTCCTTAGTGTTCTTTTTCACATGTTTACATGTTCAGCGAGTTAATTAGAAAGGCATGTTGAAGCTTGTTCTCCTCAGGGGAATACAACACGTCCTGTTGAATTTCCCTGAGGGATGTTATTGAGGCCCTTTCCTCCTGGCAAGTAATTTTTCTCTAATTGCCATCATAATTATTATATCAAAAATACATTTAATAATAATTAAATCTATAACAATGTAACATTTTTATATTAATTATAAAAGTCATATCTAGAATAAAACAGCTGGTGATTATAAATGTGCAATGGGATATAAATTTGCTACACTTGTGATCGATTTTCTATATCAGTGCAACATCTTGTGAAAAGGAATCTTTTGCTCTTATACTTAGTTTGAGTTGAAGGGGACAATGGCACATTATTTCATCTTGTTTATGTAAGAATATGTTCCCTAGAACCTCTTAGACACTCATTTAAATTAGTGTTTTCTAGTGTGTTTTATTTTTTAAAACACTAGCAAAATAAATGAGTGGGATTCAGTCATATTCAAATGTGTAAAATTTCACAAACATAAAACGTCTAAATAGATTTCTTTATTTTGCCAAAATAGATGATTATTAGCAAAACCAATGTAGCATTTCAACCCACTAAAAGCTATTCCGAACACCAAAGAAGTGAGCAGTTAATCCAAAGATAGCATTCATGTAGTAGTAGCACAACTTCAACATTATTCTTACTCAAGTAAGGTTGTAAAAAGGGTGCTATAAAAAGGCTACTCTTTTTTTTACTTGTGCCACTTTATTTATGTCAGAATATAAATTTAAAGGGGGAAGTCCAATAGAAAACATTTAACATTCAACGGGGGTATTTTGAGGCATTTTCAGGGAAGTCCCTTTTTATTTCTGTTTTGGCCACAACCAAGAGAAATCACCTAAAGACTAATTTCCAATTCCCTGCAGAGGGACCTGCAGGTAAATTATGTCACCTACTTGCATTGACGTGTCCATCCACAATTGTAAAGATTTATTGCCTTTGGATATATACCACAGCAATAAGTTGGATTTTAAGATATGTTGTTATGGTAAAAAAAATAAAAAAACCCAACAAAAAACAAAAACAAATAACTTAATGTTAAGACGATGCTGGATGTGACATGTTTTATATCTCTCCACTGGGGGGCACTGTGGTATTGAAAGGTAACTGAACCTTTAATGTAACCTGTAATTCATTTAAAAATGATTGAAGGAATCTAAACTAATGAATTATTAAAGCAGATGGTGTTTATAAAAAAGTATTTAGAAACTAATTGGAAAAGTGAAAAATAAGACATAATAATATGTAACAAAATCATTTCCACTTGGTGAAACATAGACATTGATAAATTATCTGATCATTTTTTACACTAAAACATTGCTCTAATATGTTCTTCCTCTTGCTACCATCTTGCTGTCAGCTCTAAGTGTTTTGTACCATATAAATGAGAACAATCAGTGGCTTCTTCATGTTAATCTGGTCTGTCTAAACCCAGTGAGAGGACAGAATCAGTCATCTGGATTGATCTCAAGTAATTGGAGGCTGAGGGAAGAGAAGTCAATGGACCATGCAAAGCAGAACCAACAGCTGCTACCTGTCTCCAGGTATAAAGAAAGAAAAAGTCTACTGACTTCATGATGGGATCACCGTCTGTCAGGCACAAGTTCAGCTTCAGAGCTCTCAGCCTTCCTTACCTGCCATCAGGTGGGATTTTAACTTCCACCAAAGGTTTTTTTTCTGAGACCAGCTTGAATAACTTTAAACATTCAACATTTTGTAAAATATCATTGAATGATTTTCTATCTTTATTTATTGTTTTTCCTCTCTGCAGGAATGCCATCTAATGAGGATATCCGCGGGATGCTCTTTCTGTCGCTCACCGTTGTTGGAGTTCCTGGGAACATGGCGGTCATTGTTGCCTTCCTCCTTCTTATCCTTCAAGAGAGCTGTCTCCTTGCAGCAGACGCCATTGTCCTGCATCTGTCCTGCACCAACCTGGTGGTGGTGCTTGTACGCTGTCTGATGGAGACACTGGCGTCCTTCCACCTGGCCAATGTCTTTGGAGACATTGGCTGCAAAGGTGTGATCTTCATCTACCGAACTTCCAGGGCCCTCTCTATCTGGCTTACCTTTCTTCTTAGTGCGTATCAATGTTTGAGTATTGCCCCTCCTGGATCAAAATGGGCCTCTCTCCGCACCTTAGTGGCCCAAAGTTTACCCATTGTGTTCGTCTTCCTCTGGGTCCTCCATAGTAGCCTGAGTGCAGGGGCCATATTGTTCTCTGTGAGCTCCAAGAATGTGACTGCTGTGGCAACAAGCGCTGTCAACGTGGAATTCTGTTATGTGAATTTCCCATCAGATATCCTCAAAAAGGTTTATGGGGCAATACAAGTGAGTAGAGATGTGGTGCCTATGGCCCTCATGACTCTAACCAGCCTTATCATTCTTGTTCTCCTCTACAAACACAGCCAACACCTTAAGGGGCTCCGTGGCGCTGGCCATGCTGGTTCAGGTACCGGTGGTTCCAAGCAGCGGGCTGCTAAAGTCGTAGTCGTGCTCGTGACAATTTATGTTGTTCTTTATGGGGTTGATAACTGTCTTTGGGTGTACACACTCACTCTGAGGCACACGATGAGCTCCTCGCTGATCTCTGACCTGCGTGTGTTCTTCGCCTCGCTGTACGCAGCGCTGAGCCCTCTGGTTATCATCGTGTCTAACAGGAAGGTGAACAGCAGGCTGAGGTGTGTAGCACAGGAAAAGCCTTTGCTGGGAAAAACAGCTCACCTTCATTCTATATGAGGGCAATCTGGGACGGTCGATTGCACACATGGCTGGAGGTGAAACCGAAGCTGAGATGAAACTGAGCTTTTCTAATATCTGGGTCATGTGTAGGTTATTCTGTTGAAATCACACTTTCTGACAAGAATTACTTCATCTCTGTTAGAACATTCTAGAGTTGAATTTTTGGAGTTTTTTTTAAGGAGTTATTAAGCAAGTTGCAGCTCTGTAAAATAACAAAAAAAATGATCACAGCAACCTTTTTTTTTTTTCCAAAATTATGATTTTTAAATGTTTGACAATCATCATTTGATACTGATTAGATCATCACCCTACCCCAGCAGTAAAGTGAAAGACTAATGCCAGCACGCATGAAAACTATAATGCAAAATCCAGACACTGATTTCTCAACTTTAAAACAACCATTAGAATGGTGTTGTCAAAAAAAATATTAATATCTACTTTTTGTTTTATTGGAGCCAATATATTGTCAGTGAAATAATTTTTATTTAAAATATGGGGAAAATTTATCGATTGTTTATATAATTAAACAAAAATGTTAATTTTATTCAAGCACATACCTATAAAAAATAAGAGCAGATAATTGGAACTTTTTCCTATAATTTTTACAAATTTTCTAGCACTGTATTTGACATTATGTGTCCCTCTATATGAAAGAAAATAGTGGCAGCTACATCTCCCCTGATCTAAAAGTGTGTTAATTTTCCTGGTTTATTTCTCATGTACCAGCAGTACAAATTATATTTCATGTTGCTGTCAAATGACTTCCAAGTCCCCATTTAGCCATTATTAAGCATTTGAATAGAATGTGGGAAATGTTCCGTGATAATCAGGCAGGTTAATTGCCACACTCAGATTTGGTTGAAAACCTGACTCCAAAAGTACATTCTTCATAGCTCAGTCATAAAATAAAATGTTCATTCTATTTTTTATGTGTCCTGTCTGGCAGAAAGGAGTGCTGGAACAATACATTCTAAAATGTTCATTTCACAATAATGAATTATTCCATTTATTCCTGAAAATGTCTGTCTGAATCATATGTAAGCTGTAAAATGTTGCAAAAGATGAAGAAGAGTCACAAAATTTTATTTTATTTTATTATTCATTTTGTTATAAGGTATGGAGAGTTCACAGTTGATGTGGCAGTGAAAGAAATTTGGAGTTATAATGCTGCGAGATAAGAGAATCAAGGACATAACAACCTCCGTCACTGACAGCCCAGAGACATTCAATGGTTCTGCCAGGTCTCTGTTATCCTGAAGTAACTCTAAAGTGAAATCGGTGTAACACTTTTAATCTGCAGGTGAGGAGAGAGAGGAGAAACCCTTGCAGTGCTTGTGCAGAACTGTTGCATTTACCAACAAGATGACATCAGCAATGAAGAACATTTAAAGGTCACATCAAAGAGTAACATTTACTTTTAATTTAAAAGTTTCAAATGTTAAAACCTATCATATTTGCTCTCAAAGCTCTTTCTCCAGATGAGAAATCTCATGTGTTTTACTCTTCAAACCACTGAAATCTGATTGGCACTTTAAGACAGACTCCGGTGGAATGAAGGATAGAATACATGGATAGATTCGGGACCCTGCAGTTGGAATACTGGATGCCGATCTGTCCTTTCAGGGCTTTCCTGTAAGGAGAAAAAAAAGTCAAATCATTAAAACAGAGAACAAAGACACAAGAACAGGTTCCATCAGGCTGTATGTTCAAGTGTCTGAGTCTGTGTGTGAAGGGCGCGTCAGGAAGGCCTCTCCCCGCACAAGACAAGACCTGTTGTCACGCCTTTCTGTTTTTCTGAAGTCTTTTGAGCCTGGAGAATGCTGAAGGCAGTTTAACATGATCACACAAGCACAAATGCAACCTCCTACTAGCCTTCCATTTCTCACCGTAGATTGTCTATTTTTTTCCATTCTATCTTAATGTTGGATAGAAAACAGAATTTGCTACCTTCCAAGCAAAACGTCCTGCATACAGAGAAATTAGAAAATGAGTGGATTTTAGCAAAACTGAAAACCTACAGGTTCATCCTATTTGCGTGTGTGCAAAATATACAGATACAAACCTGTGCAAAAAAGCTGTCAGAACTGTCCGGAGTGTCTTGTTACACAAAAATCTCAAAATCCTGCCAGCTGATACTCCAGGACTGCTGATGTGCCGCGCCTGACGTGAATCTGTTTACCTGCACCAGGTACAAATCTTTTTGTCCCTCTGTCCACCAATAGCAAAGCAGAAGAAGGGTTGAACCAACCCCCCCTTTTCTTTGCCTGGGAGCAAATCCACACCCTGCTGCAATTGAATGTTAACTCAGAAACATCTCCTCCCCCGCAGAAAAAACTTTTTTTACCAGTTTGACAAAGTTGATGATAAATTCATTTACAAGGTGCAAACAGGAGCAAAACACTGCAACAGCACAAAGCAAGCAAGACGAAACAAAAACATTCAGAAATCAATGTTTTTAGAATAAGCAGAGTAATTTTTATTCCTTTATTTCTATATCAAGTTTTAGCTAATTGGATCTCAAAAAAGTAAAAATCTAATATATGCCTCTGATGATGTTTAAATAACTAAAACAGTTGGAGCTTATTCCTGTTTCATTAATTAACACATCCTAAGCTACATTTGGTTTGGTGCAAATGAGAGACTTGCTGTAATAAGCTCTTTTTGAGTTCACTGATAACGTCTCTGTTGTTTCCATTTATGGGATTTTTCTTTAGGCTTGTTGTTTACAGGATTTATTTGTCAAAGAGAAGCCAGAGACAGAAAGTACTTTGTACTGATATATAAATCAACACAATGAAATGATCTTTGACTGCAGAACTGATAGAGAAATGAAGAATTACAAATTAGAACTCGCATCTGTTCTTTAAATATGCAAACAACAGCTAAAATACCTCAGAGTAATGTGCTCTAAAGTCTGACCCAATAGCTGCCAGCAAATATTTACAATTTCGATTCCTTTTTGAAAAATATATATGATCCAGAGATGACTATCTGTGAGTTTTTCTCTTGCATCCACCTGGTTTAACTGATTTCCTCAGGCTCACAGTCATGTTACAACTTGCCAGGAATGTTGCTCTGCATGCAAGCAAGGACGCCTGTTCTGGAGCAAAATACAAAGCCAAAGAACTATTTAAAAGAAAACAATAATAAGATACTTGAATCTGCACATTAAGGCATTGACTAGTTCTAACTTCAGCAATACAGTATGGTAAGAAGTAAGTCAAATTTGTATTAAATCAATGAAATATGGCCAGCTTGTAGGATTAAGCAGATGATTGATGGTGCTCTCATCTTTAAGCATTACCTACAGTAAAGTAGCAAGAGTCAGCAGACTATTAATTAAGCATAAAGGACAGTGAGAAACAGCTTGCCTTGGTATTTTCAGAAATAAAATCTGTCTGTCACAGTCAACCCTAAAGTCATTAATTAAAATTTTGAACTGTAGATCTGTATCAAAATTAAACACACTTTCTAAATCCTGATTTTTTAGAGCTCAAAATTGACTATGTTAGATTACAGTACGGTATTCATATCCTTTAAACCTCATTTTCCAGGATCACACTGTATTTAGCTTCATCCATTTCACCATCAATTCTGACTAGCTTTCTCATCTCTTCTTAAGCCAGGCATCCACACAGCTTGATTCTGCCACCACCATGTTTCACAGTGTTCAAAATTATGTGAAGTTTTACTTTTTCACCAACAACAGAATTTAGTATGTTGACTAAAAAGTTACATTTTGGTTTCATCTTACCATAGCACTGTTTTCCATGCATTTGCTTTGTCCCCCATATGACATTTACTTGAAACCCCTCATGAAAACCACATTTGTGGAGTCCAAAAAAACACTTTTGTTCCATCTGCAGATTTTACTACCTGGCAGTTCTGGTACAAATTTACCAAAGTGGGGGTGTTTTTTTTTTATGTGGGTACAAAACAACAGACTGAAACAAACAAAAACAGGGTGGTATTTTTGTTGTTGAATACATTGAATGAGCCAAAGAGCCACTTGTAGAACTCTAATTTAACAGATAAAAACTGTGATCAGCTGAAGCTAAAAGTGCAGCATCTTAATTTTTAATTCATTTTTTAAGTAAAACTGTAAAGGTGAGAAGTGAAATTAGTCCAAGGGAGCAATTAGCCACAGTCTCTGTGTCAGTGCATATCATCATAACAAATTACTTTAGTATAATGACTATGTCTTGGTAGGTTTGCTGATGTGTAATACTATTTAAAATTTCAGGTAATGGATCAAACTGAGTTCAGTGGGATATTCAAAGCTTGGGATACTGTTTTATAATCTAAACCTGCATTAAACGTTTTCACAGTTTTATTTTTAATCCGTCTGCTTTGTATTCATAATGTCTTTAAGATGCTGTTTTTTCAATAATGTTCTTTAACAAACCTTTCCGAGCTTCACGGAAGAGAAGATAAAATCACACATAGCTAGTGGATGTGTGATTTAAAAAAGAGTGAGTTTTGGAAGCATGGAGTTGGATTTTATTTTGGGGTATCCAAATAAAGAGGTCCTAATACAAATACATGTTGCACCTTATTGATTTTTCTTTGTAAAAAAGTGTGAACCATGTATTATTTTATTTCCACATCACAATTATGAACTATTTTGTGTTGTTCAAATACATACATTCTTGAAATATAAAATACTTTGAAGTTTGTGGTTGTGACATGACAAAATCTAATTTTATTTAGCAAAAAATGTAAAAAGTAAACCATTTATTCCATGCATGTAAAAATGATAATGTAAAACTCTTGAATTTTCCATGGAAGCAGGAAGAGTGAAGCAATAAGACTATCAGGAAACTATCAGTATAGTCATACAGTATTCGCAAGACTTGGTGAGAGTGGAATGATGGTGACTGGCCCCCCACTCAGAGAACACATGCTCTGCTTCCCTAAAACTGCTTCTTATAAAGAAAAGATAATAGCAAGAAAATGTTGAGTAAAAACAGGGAAAACAAGCACAGAGATGTTTGGAACTTCTGAAGAATAACTGAATATTTAAACTCTTTCACCAGCAATGTGGAGGGAGACAGCTTGAAGTGGCGGAAATGAAAGCAAAGACAAGCCCCGACTTGAACTAAAGCATCAGTGGTTGCTACATCAATATTCTCTCAAAATGTGCACGTGATTTTTTTCCAAGTATTTTTGTTTCATCTTCACACAGGTAATCTCTCTGAGATCAAGGCAATATTTGAAAGCAAAAGAGAGAAAAAAGTGTGTGTCAGACCAAAAACAGGCTTCAACCAAACATCAGTTTGAGGGGATTAATATGTTGATAAGCCAATCCTGGGTCCCTGGGGGACTCTGAGTCATGTTAAAAGCTATGAGAAGGCATAAATCCAGATTTGAATCTATTTAAATTATTGTTTTTCAAAGGCGGGAGACAAAATGATTGCTCAGAGCACCTTTTTTTTTTTTTTAAGGTGAACCAAACTCAATGAAGGATTGTGAAACAATCACAGTTTGAAATTTTGAACATTTTGTTGAGTCATTCAGGAAATGCGGCAGTATTACTTTACACAAACACAGTAAATGAGACATACAGAACTCTAATCCTTGTCAACAATGTACCATTTGTGCCTCTACATACATCGACTGCAGTGCTCTGAAAAATATTTGCCATCCTACCGATGTCTTACTTTTGCTTTTTGATACATTTTACATTTTGTATAGTCAACCACATTACAATATGAGGCAAAAAACAAAAGCTGTTTTAAAATTAGGATTTTTTTAAATTAAGGGAAAGTTAAACCAACCGTTGTAAAGAAATAGTTTGAATTAACTATGATTGCCCACATCTTTTTGAAAATCTGAGTCTACTTTCACTACCCTTATCAAGACCTGATTTCTGCTATAATCAATAAATCACTTACAAAGAATCTGCCTGACAACATGAAGAATAGGCTGCAAAATCTCAAAAATCAATTCAAAATGTCCCAATCTAAAGAAATTCAAAAGCAGATTAGAAACAAAGCAATTGCATCTGTCAGTCTGGAAAGAATTACAAAGCCATTTCTTTGGTTTTAGGTCCCCAGAGAATGACAGTGAGAGCCATTATCCACAAATGGGGAAAATATGGAAATTAACCTTCCCAGGTGTAGCCTGTCAACAAAAATTACCTCAACTATGCATCAAAGATTCATCCAGGAGGTCATTAAGGCATCCAGAAAACCATTTAAACCACTGGAGGCATCACTTTGGTTGATATTCAACAGTTAGGATGAGAGCAGACAGAAATAGCTTCAACACTGCTGACAAAAAAAAAAAGTAAACACAAAGGCTTGTCTCACATTTGCTAAAAAACATTCTTGATGATCCTTTTGGGAAATAAATGAAGGAAAAAAATTAAGATTTATGAATGGCCTATACTTAAGATCTTTTGTGCATAGTACGACCTTGAACAGTCAATTTATGCTTAAAAACTCTCTGCTGTGGATTAAATTATTTAATTGCGCAAGAAAGACTGGATTGAAAATTCTTCATTGCAAAAGTCTGTGATTATATGTTATCTTAAATGCTTGTTTGAAATTGTTGCTGCGAAAGAGGCACAAACCTTTAACAAGTTTAGCAGGTCATCACTTCTTACCTATGTAGAGCTAGGTGTGTTTGCGTAATTTGATTCCTTAATAGATGAAAACTGTATTTTATAATTACTCATTTTACTGGAATGATACAACAAATACAGCAAAAGCTGAAGAAATGTGTTAGAGGACAGAATAGTTTTTTCAGCAATGTGTTTGGTTTTTATGTAATGCAAAGTAAGTGATGCTGTTGTGATGTTCAGTCGTAGAGCCAGTTTGAGCACAAAACTCTCAAACTTCAAATAAGTAGTGTTGACACAAACAATCTAATTCCCACAGGTAAATGAGAAAAATACAAATTAAAAAAACAAACAAAACACATTTTACTCATATAAAACTCATATGTATATTGCATTTTTCTTTTTCATGTTTGTTGTCATAATTCTGAAACATAATTGTATTCTGTAGATTGGAGCTGTGTTCTAGAACAGTGGCTCAACAAACATTAAGTTTAACCTTACAGAGTGTATGAGAGAGTGAGATGATAAAGCCTGGGGCTCTAAAACAATGATGCACTATGGCAACAGGAAAATAAACAGGAGTGGCTTCATTTCAATCCACCAGAACGGAAAAAATTAAAGCATTACTACAAATGCTTTCCAAAGAAATTTGGGCCATTTATCAGAAAGATTTGCAGAAAGGAATAGCTCAGAGTTTGAAAGTGGGATTCTTTTAGGACATTCTCACCAGTTCACATTTAATCTGCAACAACACCTCTTGAAACGTCTTCAGTTTGATGAAACAGAGATTAGTTTTCCAGTTAAATGTTAGTGTGGAACTAAAGCACTGGATATCTGATATATTAAAATATTCCAAACTCAAAACTATAATGCAAGCACTATTTTTATAAACATTATTAACTGGAGTTTATGATGACATTGATTAATCAAATTTTTATTACCATAAAAAATTATCACTGTAAATAATATACAATAAGATAAATGCCCACTCCTACTTCAAACATGAGAGGAAAATGTTTGTAAACTTATTTCATAAACAGATTGACAAATAAACTCGGAAGGATGAACAAACAGTTTATTTCTGTCGCTTTTGCTACATCTTAAGAAAATGGCAGCCATATTGGATTTGAGTTTTGAGTCACACTGTGATTAAGCACTTTTAAAGATTGAATTCATACTGATTGGTATGAGAAATGACTTCAACTCACAAAAAATGAAATAATATAGACTTAAATGAAAATAAGCATCTACTGCAAACGTTAAGTCTGTTTAAAGGCTTGTAAATACTTCTGAATCTGGTGTTGGTATGACGTGGTAGAAGTCCTGATCAGACTTGCAAAGCTTTCCTTGTAGATAAGGTTTACATAACCTATTTTTAACACCCCTTCATTATATCTGAACTACATCTTTAAGACTAATGGCAACACTCGCTAGAAACAGTACGGTATTTGTTCAAGGAGACATGTACGCAGCTCTAATAGCCTTAGTAAAAACATCTTCCTATATTTGTTGTGATTTTTTGGCAATTCTAACTCCATAATTTACAGAATGCTTCTCATAAATATAATACTGGATAATAAGATAATTTACATTAGTACAACTGTAAATGTGTTTTAGGAAAAAAAGAGACACTTTTACAAACTAACTTTTAGCATCTGACAAAATCTGATGCTAATGGTTGTTCTCAAGTTTATGTAAAGACTTCAGACACATTGAACATGTTCAATATTATGGCCTGCTTTTCCACTCTAAATGGTAAAAAAAACATCAAAATCCCTTTTCTCAGCTGGACTGCTTTGTCTGGACTTTTGCTTTAAATCTGTGGGATATTGGAGCCTCATTAAATGAATCGTAAAACCATTTTTTACACTTCAGGTAGGATTAGGTTTCTGCTTTACAAGACCCTGTCCGTTTCTCATGTTAGAGGAACCTGTAGTATGTTGTTACAGTTGATGGGGTCAAATTTAGAGTTGAGACATGCATAATGTAATTTTTGTCATACAATTTGATGAGAACAGCAGAAAAATACAGTTTGATTAATGCATTTTTCCAGATAATAGCATATATTTCCCCTTTGTTCTTCTGTAACTCAGATTTTGAAACTGTAAAAACAAACATAACCATAAATCAAAAATAAACCTATTTTTTGTGTTACATTTACCCTGCAACAGGAAGGATCTTGCCCTTTATCTCAATCATCTTGCCACCTAAATGCCACAAAGGTGGAATTTTCCATGAACTCCTTCCTTAAGTTTGCTGTGGAATTCAGACAAGATTCAGCAAGCCCTGCAGAGCTCGGCATCTCTGCAAGTAACCGTGTGCTGAAGTGCTTGTGAACGTCATGCCCACCTCCTTAATTCTGCCTTTGGGGGGTTTGTTAGGCTATTACTCAAAGAGCAACTCTCTCCTGTAGCGTGGGTAGTTGTTTAGTCGATTGTTGGGATTCTGGAGTGGGCTGTTTCAGGGATCAGTAATTTCTGCAGTGAGCTCTGTTTGTCTTGCCAACTAACTCATAAATGTAGTTCTTCGTTTAAGGCTGAAGTACAGGATAATTTTTAAACAGAATTAAATCTATTCATTCTTCTAAACAGGGGAGTGAACTGGCATAACTCTTAAGCTAAAGCTGTAGGGAGATGTTTACGACTGCTCTATTAAACTGCTGCAGATTGCAATCTGTGCCTCAAAGTAACAGAGCTTGTAAAGTTATACAACATTGGGCATGTGCTAACAAAACGGCTGCACACATCTTTGCACTAACACCCTTTACGGAGGTGCGGAAAGTGAATTATAATGTGTGGAGGAAATGGCAAGAACAAAATGTCTCTTTGGAAAACAAAACACACCAAAAACAGTAATTTGAGGCGTATACTTTTAGGAAATAAATAAACAAACCCCTTAAAGTAAATTCGATGTATAGAAGATGACAAATTGTTTAGAGATAAAAGATGTTGTTATATTGAGCTTTACTCCAACGCTCTATGAAATATTGAGTCTCTGAGAGTTTTCATGAAAAGCAGTGTCACTCCTCCCAGATAAAGCTGAATAATAGATCTTATGGATCCTCTACGGATCAGACATCTACGTCAGTGTAATTACAGAAGACATGAATGGAACACTAACACCATCTGTGTTGAATTTCTTTATTTTTTATTTTTTACTAGTAAGAGTTTAACAAGTTTAAATTTCCAAATACTTCCTCAGAAAGTAAAAGCTGTCTCACAGAGTTTGGGGTAATGGTTCAGAAAAAGTTCAGCAAGCTGAATTTTCACTTTTTTGTTGACGTGAAACTGATCAGAAAACAAATCGGGCTGTGCACATCTGAACATTTTTGTACATTTAGGACAGAGTGCCACCTGTTGAATTTTTTAGGGTATTTCAACCTTTACTTCCATTTCTCTTTAATTTTAAAAATATTTTATGCAAGGACCCATATGGAAGAAAACATGCCATCTATTATTTCTCAAATAAAGTGTGAGTATAAAAGCATAAAACCAGTTTTAGTCAAATAGAGTTCTGAAATGGTTGTATTGCAGTTGGCAGTTACTGGCTCCTGTTGATAATACACATTTCACTAGTAAGGACCATGCAATAATGATGAGCTTAGAAGTTTATTAAAGTAGGAGTTGAATGGTTTGATTGCCTGGATGTGGAGATGGGTCATCTGGAGAGACTCTCAGGTTCTGTCTTCAGGAAACTGCTGTTCCGATCAGTGTGTGTGCAAAGTAGATGGTTGAATTGGTTTGGAAATTGCTAACATCTGTCTTCTCTAAAGACCTAGGCTTAAAATGTTTCTTTCTGAAAAAGGTTTAGGCTTTATCTTCTCTCTCTTAACACAAAAACATACAAATTTGTTGCAAATTCTAAAATCGAATTCTTTAGGGGGAAAAGATTTCATTCAGAAATTATGCAAAGTGGAATAAGATAAATAAAATGTAATTTAGTTAACAACTGCTAAAGATTTGAAACTGGTGCAAAACTCAATATACAACAGAACTATGATGGCATGGTTTAATCAAAGTATTCACACAAGTTGAAATGGCCCAGTCAAAGTCCACACCCAAATTTGATTGAAAAAATGGCAAGGTAAAATTGTGACATTTACACCGTGTTCCAAATTATTATGCAAATTGGATTGAAGTGTCATAAAGATTACATTTTTTGTTGTGCTATTAAATTTATAGATGGTATTGTGTGACAGGGCCCTTTGTATCACTATAATTAATTTCAGAGAGCTGGGTTGATTAGTTTGTCTGGTGAGCTCAATTAAAGGAAATCTCCTTAAGAAGGATGTTCCACATTATTAAGCAGGCCACAGGTTTCAAGCAATATGGGAAAGAGAAAGGATCTCTGCTGATGAAAATCATCAGATAGTGTAGTGCCGAATGACAAGGTATGAAAACATTAGAAATTTAACAAAAACTGAAAAGTTATCATACTGTGAAGAGATTTGTGTCTGATTCAGAACAAAGATGGGTTTGTACAGATAAAGGCATAATGAGGAAGATTTCTGTTAGACAAATTCATCGGATTAAGAGAGCAGCTGTTAAAATGCCCTTACAAAGCAGCAAACAGTTATTTGAAGCTGCTGGTACCTCTGGAACCTCAAGGTGGAGGATCCTCCAGAGGCTTGTGGTGCAGGAACCTACTATTCGGCCACCCCTAACCAGAGGTCACAAGCAGAAACGGTTGCAGTGGGCCCAGCCGTACATGAAGATTAATTTTCAAACAGACTTGTTCACTGATGACTGCTGTGCAACCCTGGATGGTCCAAATGGACGCAGTAGTGGATTGGTGGTGGATGGCCACCACATCCCAACATGGCTGTGACGCCAGCAAGGAGGTGGTGGAGTCATTTTTTGGGCCGAAATCATGAGGAGAAAATCATTGGTCGGCCCCCTCAGAGTCCCCAAAGGTGTGAAAATTACCTCAGCAAAGTATATGGACCTTCTGACTGAAAAGAATAGCAGTACCTTCCATAGCAAAATCATCTTCATGCATGACAATGCACCATCTCATGCTGCAAGGAATACCACTGTGTCATTGGCTGCTATGGGCATGGAAGGGGAAAAACTCATGGTGTGGTCACCATCCTCCTCTGACCTCTGACCTCAAACCTATTGAAAACCTTTGGAGTTCCCTCAAGCAGAAGATCTGAGGGTGGATTGCAGTTCATATCAAAACAGCAGCTCTGAGAAGGTATTCTGACATCTTGTAAAGATATTCAAGGAGAATTGATCCACAAACACACAAATTCAAAGGATGCAAGAATTGTGCAGGTGTTATCAAAGAAGAGGTCCTATGTTAACATGTAACTTGGTCTGTTAAGACGCTTTTGATTAAATTAGCTTTTGATTTTAGTACATGTGATGCTGCACGTTCAAAGAACAACCGTTTGCAGTTCTTTATAATCCATAAAATGTTTAGAAAATCTGCAGTGCATAATAATTTGGAGCAGTGCATTTTGAGCTTTTTATTTTTGAAAAAATACTGTTCTCATGGTGAGCTATGTTCAGTAAAATTTGATTTATACTGTAATAGTTCATGACTTGAAAATTATACTGACCATCATTTGCATTGACCATTTAAGAAAATCTGAGAAAATATCACTTGCATAATAATTTGGAACATGGTGTAGATGTGATGTTAACCAAGATTCTGCATGCAATTACAATGAGATTAATCAATCTTTCTCTGGATATGCAAAGTAAATATACATATCAGAAAACTTGTGGCTGAAACTGCACTGAAAAAACTGTTCTTGGAAAAAAAAATGCAGCCTTAACATAAATGGACAGCACACTTTCCATTTTTAATATGATAAAAAAGTATCATCTTACATTTCCTTCACAATTAAGCAATACTTTGTGTCAGTCTGTCACATAAAATCCCAATAAATTCCTTTAAAGTTGGTGATTCTAAAAAGATGTGACTACTTTTTCAAAGTACTCCAGCAAAGGAACAAGATGAAAATAAGATCTTCTCATCTTTCTCCACATATAAAACACTGACATGTAGCCAATTAATATGGATGATGTGGGAACATTTCACAGCTGAACTTCTCCACCTTCTGTCTTCCCTGTGGTTTTTAAAGTTACCCTCATCAACAGCAGAGGACATTGGACTTCCGAACTCATCACCGCCCCCAACAGAACCGAGACCCTCTCCCTGACCTTGGAAAATGTCCAAACCAGCAGCATGTAAGCCCCTCAGGAGATGAGAGAAGTTACATGATGAAGGTCAATGAACTGCAAAGTTGCATGCTAAGGAGCTCTGCTTCTTCAGAGACATGAAGTCTTTGTGCTTTTTCACCGACACTAAAAATAACTGCTGGGTCACAATGTTTTCATGCTTTTACTTCTTGTATTCAGATGTCCTAAGCGGTGTCCAGCTTGTGTGATTGCTGCCTCTCGTCAATCATGCTTTGAATGGCAAATGCCCTCTCAGTTGGCTGCACTTTTTAAGCTCTCTCTCTCTATTAAAAGCATATTTGAGAAGTATTCAAAGCATACACAAAGTCTGCCGTGCATCAACAGTTTTATCTGAAAATACAATAAAAGTCTTTACTGAAAGAGAAAAGGCAGAGGCAGAAATTGAAAAATGCATTATTGAGGAAAATGAGGTCTAATGTTGGATCGATTTGTGAGTCTTTTAATGATTAACAGCCTTTGATTGATCCAGTGCTCTATGGCAAGCACAAAGGACACTAAGAGGGGCCAAGTACTTTGCTTCTTTTCAGATAGGCAGTCATTTAATCCTAGCAGGAAAAGAAAAGTTTTCTAAAAGGACCTGCAATTATATAACTTTATTCAGGTTTATATATGGATTAACTTAAGAAATAAAAAGGTACTGGTTTTGCAAAAAAAAAAAAAAAATAATAATAATAATAATAATAATAATAATTTACTCATTCAAACACTTTTTAATTCAAGTATAGAGTCATTGAAAAATTCATTTATTTCAGTCACTCAGTTTGCTGCCAGTGTTTCCAGTTTTACCTATTCGTGTATTTTTCTTTGGAACAGGATTCCAAGTTATACGTGCATAATTCTCCTATTCCCTAATTTTGTTCATGGAGTATGTCTAAAATATTCTGAAGAAAATGCAGCTTGGGTAGATGAAAAAGTTCAATACTTCATACGCTATTGACCGACTTCTGCAAAGCAGCCAATTCAGGATCTGCATTTATTTTTCTCTCCACTGATTGGCTGAACCCCAAGAGTGAAAATATGGCAGGCTGTAGATGTCAGCTTCTGCAGTAGTGCCAAGACAGTTTCCACTGAGTGCCATATTAGAGCACATGCATTTATCAGGTGTGTGAACTATTAAAATGTGTTTCTATGCATATTTAGAGGGGTTCTTAATGTTTTCATGCTTCTATTTTTTGTAAAAAACATGAAAACATTACTTCAATTGATTTTAACCTTTCAGTTGTGGTCCTTAACCCCTGATTTGGATAACCAGAAATACACAGTCAGTGCAAACCAATTACATACACAGATTCGGTTTCAATATAAACAATTCAATTTGATCCTCTGACCATCCCTTTGAAGACTTAATGAAGATATTCCTTCTGCTAAAATGGACAAACCCTCAGTTGAAATCAAAGCAAAACCCCAAATGAATAAAATACCTCTTACTCTACTTTGTAGTAAGCTACAAAATGAAATCCAAATAAATAGAATGAGGTTTGTTGCTTTGGAAAAGAACTGAATAGGTAAGAATAGATCTGTATAGATTTGCAGAACAAACATTCAGTCTGTTATTGGTTTTTATTCTAGATATAAATTGATCAGTCTAATTTTATTTGTCCAATATATATATATTTTTTGTAAAGTTTCAGTTTGAGTAACTCTACCTTCTTAGACTTGGCAGATACTCTCTTGAATTAGTGTTGCATCATCTCCTTCCCTTTTTGTAAACACAGCTTTATTTTAAAGCATTTGTTTCGCTGCAGAAATTAGAACAGCTTATGAGCCATGTAAAAGTGTCATTATAATGTAAATGCTGTTTATTTTAAGCTCTTGTTTTGGAGACTTATGTATCACCAAGGTACCTGTAGTTTGAATACTGATTGAGGTATCCAGGAAATGATGAATTAGTACCATGCTGATAGATGTAGAATGAACAAACAGCAAGACTCAGTGTTGGTATTACTAGGTTTGCTGCTTATTTAAAATAGGTTATGGACTGTGTTTAAATCTGGGAAAGGTTGAACATACGGATATTTTACTATTTAAAGGTGTTAAGAGATTTTCGCACAGCTTCTTTCAAATTACTTTTTGAAAAAGCGTTTTGGGATGACAACTTTCAGTTATACATAAGAAAAAAATTGTCATCAAAGCAAATTATCTGTAGATTGCTTTTCTAGCAGAAAAGGTGTTGAGGGAATTTCATTTACAGATGTTTTTCAGTGTTTGATTATTTTTTAATCTCTTTCTTTTCAAGGAGCCCTGACAAGTAAATATAAAAACTCAATGAATAAAATCAACGCCCCTTTCTGAATGCTCAAAACACATCTAATCAGCACATGTAAATAAATTAGTCACTTGTAGTTTATTAGGGCTTTCAAACTGTCACTATAAGAAATATAAATATGCAGAGGTATGCAAACCCTCGAGTCAGTATGTAATTCTTTCAGCATTGTGTTTCGGAGTATGTCTACTAACTTTGAACATGTAGAAACAGAATTTTTTATTCAATAATTTTTCCAAACAGCTCAGTCAGATTGGATTGAGAGCTTGAAGAGCTATTCTCTGGTTTCACCAAGAATTGCTGATTGTTTCACTAAGAATTCTTGATTGTTTGACTGAATCCTTCTAATTGATATGTTTGAGCCCAACCGTTCAGTATGGCCCTGCTGAAAAACAAATCCCCACTGAGGTCTCAAGTCTTCTGTTTTTTCTTTCTAAATTGCTGTGCGTTTAACTTCATCCATCTTCCTATCAACCCAGACAAGCTTCTCAATTCCTGTTAAAGAAGCACATTGCCAGAGCATGATGTGTCCACCACCATGTTTCACCAGAGGGAGTTGTGCTCCAGGTGACTTGCTGGGTCAGTTTTTCTCCACACATGGACTGACTGAGTGGATCTCGTTAAGCTTGGTAAAGGGATATCTGATGATTCATTGTAAATCTCTTGATTTCTCTCTGCAGGCTCACACTGTCAGCCGAATACCTCACAGAATAGCAGTCTTAGAAAAGACTGCAATGCAAAGCAAAATGTTCATCTGCAGCAGTTTGTGTTACCTATTACACTGAACATTTTTACAAGAACCCTGAAGCAGGAAAAATACATTTTATGATGTTGTCTATCTATAATTCTTCATTATTAACTGTCATGAGGAATTAACTTTAATACTCAGATTCCTTTTTAAGCCTTACTTGCAATATTCAAGCCTTTCCCCCCTGTATTTAGCAAGTAGAATTAAAAGGTTAAACATATTAGTTGTCGTGGTAAGTGGCATACATTGTATTTACTACTGATCATGAAAAGGAAATGGGTTTGAAATCATAATCATAATTGCATATTTTTAGAGTGGCCTGCTAAACCTATGACAGACTTTTGGTCAGCTATCCCGTAATAACTCATTAACTACCATAGTTTGGCCATGAACATAAAATAACTTCAACAGTGTGTCAGTTTTCATAACTGCTCTCATCTGACCAGAGAAGCTTGCACGCCTTTTGCGTCCCGTCCTTGCAGCTTTTTGTAGATTTTCATAAATCCCCCAGGTAATCTGAGCTCAGTCTTCTGTCTAGGTGATGTGAGCTAGTGGGTTGTATACAGATTCTACTGAAGACAAATCTTTTTTTGTCATCTTTACGTTATTTTTCCAGGGAACATTAAATTCTGCACTGAAGACAAAGTGCAATGAAATCTAAAGGCAGCAAATATTTCATAGGAATGTTGTTCTTCTCTTTTTCAGCTTCACACAATGATCCACAGAAAGGTCAACATCTGCTAAGAAAGCATGATGTACTGCAGAGTTGCACAAAAGTGACACCTGGCATATTTCTGTGTTGATTCCCTGGTCTGTCTGCAACGTGTCACTGTCGCAACACACTGCATTGTTCGATGTCGGCCCTCCCAGAGCAAAACACACTTTTTCTTGCTACCGTGCATGATGAAAGGTTGCAAATGGGCTAATTTGCAGCTTTGACAGCACCAGCCTCAGCAAAAAGCGGTTAGTAATGGGGTTTGAGGTGCCGCTTCAGCGACTGTTGAGATGGGAACGACATGGCTGAAACTAGGCATAGGTCAGGCTTCTCTGGAAACTCTGACAAATTAAAAACAGCAAACCTTTGACATTTATCATGCTTGGAGTCTGCAAAGGTCATTCCCTATGTTTGCCACTTTCATTTTCCTTCTCTTTCCCCTCCGGACATGTTTTTCTGTAATTGCTTGTGGGCTGCTGCAAGCAGAGGAATGGGGAGCTGTGATTTCAGAGAAAAACTCTCATAGAAACAATTTTTTTCGTTTTGTTTTTACAAAAGAAGCAGAGAATCTGATCTGAATCAGAAACATATTTGTTTGACTCCTGTTCTCCATGTTTCTCATATAGATTAGCGTGCCGTACAGTAACGATTAGTGATCTGTTTTTTGAGACTTCTGTTTAGACGTAAACTGCTGTTGTGTGAAGAACCACTGTAAAAACACATTAAAATTCATTTCTGATTTCCTCATAGTGCATCATTCCACACCATAAACACTCAAAAGTTGTAATCCCCCTGGACCATGACTGTCTCATTTAAATGGTAATATAATTCCCATCATTCTTAATTTAATGTGCTCCCTGGCATTTTCCGTTCATCTCTGTAATGCTATCCCATTTGACAAGCCAATTTACGACTTGGGTTGGTCGAGTTGCTTCAGCATTGTGAGGTTAAAGCCGTAATAAATCCTGGTGATAAAAGACAAAAAAAAAAAGAGAAGGCGACACAGATTTCACCTGAGATCCATTTTCATTGATTTCCCTGCCGCTACAAGAGAACACAAGATTCTAGCTTTAAGATGGAGACAGCGCAGCCAGAGAAACACCACTGTCAGGATCTGTGTTTTCTGTGTTCATTTAGAGTTTTTTGTGTCCTTGAGTCTCTTCGTTGTCCTGTCCTCCCCTTGATTGTTCCCAGGTGTGTCTCGTCTCTGTGATTACCCTCCTGTGTATTTAACTCCACCTGTGTTCCTTGTTCCTCGTCGGGTCCTCGTCAATGTAGCGTCAATGTTAGCTTCTTCGTCGTTCTGTGTTTCCTTGTGCCTGCTGCTTGTTACTGGACTTATTTACAATTAAATTCATCATCACATTCATCTTACCTGGGTCTACAGCGTCTGCCTCACCAACCCTCACCACACCGCATGACAGAAGGACCCGACCAGGACGAACGGTGAGGCACGCTATTTTTTAGTTTTACATCATGGACCCAGAAGATATAAAGGAGCTGACGGAAACGATCAGCGAGTATAAGGAGGCGATGGCCAAGCCGTACGCTGCCATCCGACGGCTCGGTTTCGCCATCCGCTTGGGGCTCCTGTTGGACTACTGGGTTCCTCGCTTTCCGCACCCGGGGTTGGTGGAGTTGCAGAGGGAGGCAGAGTGGGAGCGTATGGCGGCTCTAGCCGTCATGGCTGGCGAACCTCTGCCTCCCAAGCCGCACAGTCTCTCCGCCAGCCCGGATCCAGCTCCAGCTCCGGGACCAGCACCCCCAACCGGTGCGGCCGGCGCACCCGAGGCCTCAGCCGGCGTTCCAGCCGGCGCACCGCAGGCCGAATCAGCCGGCGTTCCAGCCGGCGCACCGCAGGCCGAATCAGCCGGCGTTCCAGCCGGCGCACCCGAGGCCGTTTCAGCCGGCGTTCCAGCCGGCGCACCCGAGGCCTCAGCCGGCGTTCCAGCCGGCGCACCGCAGGCCGAATCAGCCGGCGTTCCAGCCGGCGCACCGCAGGCCGAATCAGCCGGTGTTCCAGCCGGCGCACCCCAGGCCGAATCAGCCGGTGTTCCAGCCGGCGCACCCCAGGCCGCCCGGAGACAGCGACGTGAGCCGCCGGTGGACCCGGCCCCTCGTCGCCTTCCGGAGCTGTCACCTCCGCTGCCGGTTCCCAGGCTTCGCTGCGGCTCGCCCCCGCAGCCGGTTCCCAGGCTTCGCTGCGGCTCGCCCCCGCAGCCGGCCCCGAGGCTCCGCTCCGGCTCACCTCCAGCCGGCGCACCCGAGGCCGAATCAGCCGGCGTTCCAGCCGGCGCACCTTCCGAGACTCCCAGTGTTCCTTCCGAGACTCCCAGTGTTCCTTCCGAGACCCAGACTCCCAGCGTTCCTTCCGAGACTCCCTGCGTTCCGACTCTGACTCCCTGCGTTCCGACTCTGACTCCCTGCGTTCCGACCCTGACCTCCAGCGTTCCTCCAGAGACCCTGACCTCCAGCGTTCCTCCAGAGACCCTGACCTCCAGCGTTCCTCCAGAGACCCTGACCTCCAGCGTTCCTCCTGAGACCCTGACCTCCAGCGTTCCACCCGAGACCGAGACTCCCTGCGTTCCACCCGAGACTCCCTGCGTTCCACCCGAGACCGAGACTCCCTGCGTTCCACCCGAGACTCCCTGCGTTCCACCCGAGACTCCCTGCGTTCCACCCGAGACCGAGACTCCCTGCGTTCCACCCGAGACCGAGACTCCCTGCGTTCCACCCGAGACCGAGACTCCCTGCGTTCCACCCGAGACCGAGACTCCCTGCGTTCCACCCGAGACCGAGACTCCCTGCGTTCCACCCGAGACCGAGACTCCCTGCGTTCCACCCGAGACCGAGACTCCCTGCGTTCCACCCGAGACCGAGACTCCCTGCGTTCCACCCGAGACCGAGACTCCCTGCGTTCCACCCGAGACCCCCAGCGTTCCGACCGAGACCCCCTGTGCTCCACCAGAGACCCTGCCTCGGGGGGCTCGTCGTCGCCGTCTGTGGGCGGTCCCCGGGACTCATCGCCACCTCCTGCGCCGTGGACGGCCGCCGGACCGCCTCCGTCGTTCCCGCCTCCAGCGCCGCGGACGGCCGCCGGACCGCCTCCGTCGTTCCCGCCTCCAGCGCCGCGGACGGCCGCCGGACCGCCTCCGTGGTTCCCGCCTCCAGCGCCGCGGACGGCCGCCGGACCGCCTCCGTGGTTCCCGCCTCCATGGTTCCCGCCTCCAGCGCCACGGACGGCCGCCGGACCGCCTCCGTGGTTCCCGCCTCCAGCGCCGCGGTCGGCCGCCGGACCGCCTCTGTGGTTCCCGCCTCCAGCGCCGCGGTCGACCGCCGGACCGCCTCCGTGGTTCCCGCCTCCAGCGCCGCGGACGGCCGCCGGACCGCCTCTGTGGTTCCCGCCTCCGCCGCCGCGGACGACCGCCGGACCACCTCCGTGGTTCCTGCCTCCTTTGCCTCCGCCCACCCTGTGGGTAGTTTTTTGTTTGTTTTTGGACTCTTGGCCCCTCTTGTGTTTCCGCCCACGATGGTGGGTTGTTTTTTGTTTTTCTGGACTCTGGCCCCCCGTCCAGCGCCCCTCCGCCCACCCTTGTTGTGTTTTTGTTTTTTCTGGACTCTGGCCCCCCATCCGGCGCCCCTCCGCCCACCCTTGTTGTGGTTTTTTTTTTTTGGGCGTCTGGTAGCCGCCCTTGAGGGGGGGGTACTGTCAGGATCTGTGTTTTCTGTGTTCATTTAGAGTTTTTTGTGTCCTTGAGTCTCTTCGTTGTCCTGTCCTCCCCTTGATTGTTCCCAGGTGTGTCTCGTCTCTGTGATTACCCTCCTGTGTATTTAACTCCACCTGTGTTCCTTGTTCCTCGTCGGGTCCTCGTCAATGTAGCGTCAATGTTAGCTTCTTCGTCGTTCTGTGTTTCCTTGTGCCTGCTGCTTGTTACTGGACTTATTTACAATTAAATTCATCATCACATTCATCTTACCTGGGTCTACAGCGTCTGCCTCACCAACCCTCACCACACCGCATGACAACCACATGTGAGGAATGCGGACTGATTGCCCTTTTTGCTCCCCTGTTGTCAGAGGTGGCATTAGTGAGCCTGAAAGCAGTGTGAGTGATGACACAAGCGGCGCTAGAAAGACATATCAGACAGATTATAGCTCTGGCGACGGAGTAGAAAGAGCAGGGCCAGGCTTGATGCAGTCAGGAGTCATTTTGGCTGACCTTTCTGGGAATTACAACTGTGCATGACCCAGAGCGGTGTCTGCTTGTCACCGAGACAGTCTGGAGCTTCTGTAACCATTTTCCTCATCAAGGCCAATAATTTTGACAATCTCAAAACTCTCTTTAGCCTCTGACACAACTTCATCAGAAATTTGAATTCTGCAGACTGCTCTGCGGCTCAGTCTTTGATGATATGCTTGTGAGACTTTGCAGAGAAAACCAGAGATTATTCAACTCCTGGAACTTATTGTGGATAAAACACAGCATTAGGGTTGATCATCATTCAGGTGGCGGAATATAAATGGGGATTCATACAGGCAGTCAAAGCTTGAAATCCTGTGATTAATACATGTAATCCTATGTTAATTTATGGGGTTGATGCGTACGTTCATGACTCACTGCAACATTCCTGCTATTTTGAACCAGATTTGCTTCAAAGGATGCATTTGCAATTTCCATTTTCACAATTCCTAGGAAACATTTAATGCCAGAACTCTGTTCAGTTTCTATTTTTCACTCCTTCATCCCTACAACATTCAAGGCTGACAGAAGATGCTACACTTAAATAAAAAAAAAAGTTCTACAGTTATATTAACTACAGAATTTTAATGTCTGTCACAGTGCTGTATTAATGCACAAACTTTAATGCATTTTATTACAATTTTATACACAGTGTGAAGTGAGTAAATAAAGATGCAAGGATTTGAATTTTATTTTTAACCCTCTATGGCATGGCGTTGCCCTCAGGCAACAAACCACATAGCTGTACCTCACATTGCTCCTTTATTTTATTTTTTGGGGGGCATGATTTTTGACATATTTTTGTCCAAAAAATAGTTCTTTTATGAATATAGTTTTTGTTTGATTTGTATTTCATTTCTCATAATCAGTGTAGACAATCTTGGTGTTCTAGACCAATGTTACCCTGAGGCAACAAACCCAAATCTGGTTCCAGGAGGTGTCAGAGTCCGATTTTATGATTGACATGTAATTAGGGACCACCAAGCTCCCAAAGAATGCAGGAAAATATTTCTTCCCCACAAAAATAAAAAGTCATGCCATAGAGGGTTAAATATAGAAAGTTGAAGTGTTTCACTTATTTATGGTCAACCACACCCAATAAAACATTTTACAACCACCTGTTACAACAATTACAGCTGCAAGCCTTTTAGCAAATGTAGAGTCTGAAGAGTCCAAAATAGCTCAATTACATTGTCTGCAATTAATAACAATTTTATTGAAACAGCTTCTCAATTAGACTTAGGTCTAGACTTTGACTGAGCCACTCAAACACATGAATATTCTTCAACCTAAATGGTTCACCCTTGTTTTAACCCTGAATAGAACTAAGAAAAGTTGAAGTTGTTTGAATACTTTTGCAATGCTCTGTGTTTACTAACCCTGTTTATGTGCAAACCATCTGTAAAACGTCACTATTAATAATTAAATAATAATAGATTAACTTTTGAAAGCAGTGTGCATGCTAATGGTTTTGTCAAGTTCCTTCTATTTTGATATGAGTATTTAATTTAATAAATCAACAGTGTCATGCATCCACATCGCAGTGCGCTGGCTTTGTTGAAAAGAGGACAAGTAAGACATTGGAATTATATCACATAGAGTGGAAAGCATCCAAGGGGAACTTTTCTAATATAAAGTTGCCTCTGAAGAAGTTGCAGACAAACAGAAATGCTTTAAATGTATCCAAATACAAACAATGGTTTCCCTGAAGCTTTTGTCACACAGGCAAACATAAAGTCACTCAGCTTGAAAAGAAAGGGAAGCAATTTCTTCAAGGTCCCGATCAAAATAGATTTGGTGAAAAGTGAGACAGTAACAGAAGCACAGAGGGAGAGACAAAGAGGAAATAAAGTTACGAAGTTAAATTGTCATTCTACTTGCAACAATATCTGCAGGCTTGGGCTCAGTTCCAGAAAATAATAATATATACAAAAAGAAAAAAACAAAATCCAGACATCCATATAAATCCATTTTCTTCCCCTCAGCATTTTCCTCCCTCAAGAAGATTTTCATTTATTCATGACAGTGCTGTGTCTATGTTTTTCCCCTCTCTGCATATTCCTGTCTGTGTTTGATGTGCTGCGCAATCCAGCCTTTGGATACAATGTGTTTTGAGAGACAGATGAGAGGAAATGATTCATTCATCAGACAAAAGTCTCGGATACAAATCCCAGCTGACCTGCTGATCACATGGTTGATATTGCAGAGCGTCCTCGGGGCAGATGCAGCCCTGTGTTTATTAGGACCTTCAGCGGAGCATGGTACATCGGTCATCATCTCCCCGGGAGTGACTCTGTGTGACAGCAAACACAAGCTGGTCTCACCGCTCAAAATACACACATTGCACCACATAATTCAAACGTCCAACCACATAAGAAACTGCAGGAATGACGGTGAGATATGAGGGTCGGACAGATCTGTCAGAGGGGTAATTATTTTCAACAAAGAGGAAATATAGATTTGGCCTCAGGTGTGTGCCTTCCTACATCCACAGAAAGTCTGTGAGTAAATGTGTCACATCAGAACTCTGTGGAGATAGATATTGTATGTCTGTATATACAGTATATATGCTCATCAAAACTTTTGGGATTTTGTTGGACTGGCAATTTTAGAAGCAGAGTGAGGGAAGATGAATGAAACTGTCCACGTTGCTGAAAAGGACATATGAAAATTACTGGGCTAATTTTATGCAACACTATCACATACTGTATATGGGCATCCTTGGGGAAAGATTTGTAAAAAGTCTTAAAACACATTCATCATATTTTAATAAACCTTAGAAAAGTTAATTTTTAATCTGAATGAATCATTTGGGAATAAATTCTATATTAAGAAGCAATTGTTTTGAAAGAAAGAAAATTGTGTGTGACACAGTTTTTGGCACCCCTGAAGGTAATATATTTTGTACAATCCCCTTTTCTTAGTATGACAGCACTTAGTCTTGTAAAACATTTCACAATTAAGAGCATACTGAGATAGAAATATTTGCACACTACTCTTTTCACAGTCTCTGTAGATCTTCCAGAGTCCTTGGACTTCTCTGCTTTTACTTCTGATGAACAATTTTTGGGTTGATTTCTGCCATATGTTTTGTGTAATTACATTGGTGAAAGGCCCCATTTTTAGTTTCCCAAGAGAGTTTTTATTTGAAGTGTTTTGCTATTTCAAAGTTTTCCATGCCTTGCATCACAGATTGCTCTTAACAGTAGACAAGAGGGAATTTTTCACATACTCATCACTCCAAAGTCTACCTCAAGTGTTTTGTTGCTGAAAAGCTCAATCTTACTCTCATTTGACCAAAATAAACAGTTGCTATGTAATGGTGGGACAAAAAAAGTGTTTTCCCTATCATATCTCACAAACTTATAGGCAATTAGAGTCATAATTAATAATTTAGAAGTGAATATTGGTCATAATATTTTTTGTCAAAGCAGGTAGCCTAATATGCTTTTCTTTAAGCCCCTATTTCTGTTTCAAAATGTTTTTCTGTCTGATGAAATATTGTAATCTAAAAAGGCTTTGTTTTCCTTAACCGTAACCAAAAAAAAAAAATCACAATTAGCTGAAATAAAGGCTTTAGCATACGAGTTTGTATATATTTGTTTATAAAATGTGCTTCACTTAGTGAACTGAGTTACTGTAATAAATTAATTTTTCAATAACATTCAAACTTAATGACTATCAGTGTTTAAATAAGGTTAAAATCTTGAGAGTTCACTTTTAGAGACATAAAAGAGTTACATCTTGAGGTAGAAATCTTTAAACTCCTGCTCAGTACGTTTGGTGGTGAGTTAAACATATTGTCTGGCTTTCTTACTCACAGTTCCAACTGCTTAAAATGTTATAAACAATGCCCTTCATTATCCTACTTACGTAATTCAATATACAGTAGGTCTGCCTCACCTTAAGACAGCAATGCTGTCTTGTTTTTCCTAATTTGAAAATTGCCTTTGAAAATTGGGCTAAATTGTGTTGATGTCCCAGAAACACAGGCTGTGATTGGTTGAAAGATCCTTGACTGCTGGATACTGTTTACCTTAAAAAAATAAAGTATAAATTTAAAAAGTGGTTGGGTTACACTTATTCATTAAAATTGGTGATTTTTTGGGAGAAAAGAAGCAGAAGAGTAAAACATGCTTAATGTAGGATTAATGTTGGAGGGTGTTGTAGTGTTCACTTGTAACACAATACTAAATGCAAACACAACTGTCATGTCAAAATAAGTATCATATTAAAACCATATTCAGTGGCAAGCACATTTTAAAAAGAATAATTTTCAGTGTTTGGTGGTGATTTTTACTTTTTTTTTTTCCTCAAACACTTTCTATTCAAAGAAACAATCAATGTACTATCTGTAAGCCAAAAAAACAAAACAAAATGTGACTCACAAATAGTAATAATTGTAATGATTTGAGGGTCACATGCCACATTTTTTCAGGCTCATTTGGTTTCTTAGAAGCAATGGAGCATGGAAGGAAACCAGGTTGTTAAACCTAATTTAATCTCAAGCTAAAAAAATTATGTACGGTAATATGTTTTCCATGGGGATTAAAAAAACATCCAGATTTTTCTTTAAACTAAATATGTGGCTCAGGAAAGGCATACATTTCTCTTTTATATCCACTGGCATAATAAAGTGCCTGAGTCCTGAAAAAAGATTTAAAATTTAATTTACACATACAAAAATAATCCCTTGTCCTTAGTGTTTTGTATTTGAGCATCCAATGTCTCAAGCAATTGAAGAACTTGATCTCAGTCACTGAGGCAGAATTAATGTGGATCTTGACTTCCTGTTGTTTTTTATTCTGTCTCCACTTTAACACCAGACTGCACTAAACTCCTTGTATTTTGAAAGTGAAGTGAATAAAAACGTACTCAACAACCACAACATTTGGCTCTTTCAACATTTCTGTTCTCAATCAATTAAAAATAATTCAATAAGTCAAACATAACTTATTCTTCACAATTAAGATTAATGAAAATGTGTCTAAAAGAGATTGAGTTTGCATTTAATCTACAGTAAAGATGTTTTACTGGAGCAAAAACGTATAAATATATATTTTTTATATTCCCCTGCTGTCTTTTAACATCCTCATTTACAAAGTAGGATAGAGTTTGTTGAATAATGTGCAGGTAATTTTAAGTTTCTTTTGACAGAACCTCAATTTTAATCATTTAGTCTAAAGTTAGCTCGTTTCTACGAAAGCAGGCATCAATATAAACAGATTATTTGCAAATGTATAACTCAAAATAACTTGAACATAAAGGTGAATAATAACAAAATCTGGAGTTTGTGCCAGTCAAATCTATTTTTAAGGGATTAATTTGATTACTCTGCTTTTAGAAGATAGTGAGTCAACATTTCTTTCTCACTGGCTTTATTTGCTCAGTCATTGTGCAACAATTTGCATATGTTCTATTCTGAGCACAGACTCCATTTACTGCGTATATTGTGAAGGAGATCAATAATAAAGCGGAAAAAGAAAAAGAAAGAAATGCTAAAGAGATGTAATCAGTGCTGCACACTAATGTGCCAGTTTCCTGAGAAAGACACATCAACATGTTTATTAACAAACATGTTCATTAACATGTTGATGTGACATGTTCAGCAACCAATTTGAGAATTATTATTAATCAAGGTCAGTGGCTCATTTCTTATTCTGCAAAATAAACCAAAATAACCTGTAATGTTTGTGCTTTCTAAAAGTGACCCCTGGAATATCTGCAGTCAGGCAACTCTGAATTCTTGCTGTGGTTTTGGTTAAATGACTACAATAGAAATTTTTCCTTTCATCCTTTTGACAGCGCTGATTCACTCTGCTTTATTTATGAATCCAAATTTATATTTAACCACACCAATTTGCAGCCACAGGATATGCTCAATTTATTTCTACAGAATATTTATATGCCATTTTTATTTTGCCTATAAGGAAAACATAATTATTTTTATGCAGACAAGTATTTTTATCCAATAAGCCAGATGCAAATAAGTTCCAGTAAGAAGGTCAAACATATTCAAGACTTTTAATGCCAAAATGCTTTTTTCCCTAAATCTTTAAGTGCTTTTAAAATGAGATGCACTGTGTCCTGAGTGATGGCTTATAACACATTCCTAATGCTTTTCACTTGCCTTGTTGATAACAAAATTGGCTCTCTGAAATCCCTAAGAAATGAAAAATTGATTTTTGCCCTGCTTTACATTTTTTCTGAAGAACATATAGATGCACAAGGCTCTAATGTGTGAAGTGGGCAGGTTACCAGAGTGATTTGGCATGAAGAGTGCATCCTACTCTGCAGCATGTGGGAGTTGCTGAGTGTGCTGGTCACATTTTCTCCACCTGTTCGCTGAGTGAATGACCTCCAGGAGCAGGTAGACTTCCCAGCAGGTTACGTTTACTGTCAAGCCAAGCACACAGGGAAGGTGTATTTGACTGATGAAGCCATAAAAGGGAAAATGATACACTGTGTAAACTTTAATTTCCTCAGTAGAATATAAAACATAAAATAGTTTTTGTCTTCCAAATTGTTCTTTTTTGGTGTTTGTCACACATATCAGATTTATTAGGGGACAGCAGGATAAATGTACTGATGTCACCTCAATGTTGTCTTTTTGCTGATTGGGTTGGTATCTGGCCTCAATGAGGTCCATTGCTTTTCTGTCTATATATTTACCCATGACCGGACTGCTTTCATTGATGTGCAACATTTCCTTATTAAAGTGCACATTGATTTTATCAAACCGTTGCTGAATACAAATTAAGAAAAGAAAAGATAGAGTCACTTTTAGGGTTGAGAAGATTTGCAGAAGTTAAAATAAAATTCAAATCTGTTGACTGTTGACATGCCAAGCAAATACCTGACACTCAAATACCTGACAATTATAGTAAAATGCTTTCTGAAAAGTACCTTTATATAATAATCATGTTTATTTTGTAAGAAAGGATATCAGTGAACCACAAATATTTCATAAAAACGTGATCTTGTGTTTGACCTTCTGGCTGTGATGAAGGTCTTAGTTCAGCTATTCACAAATAAACTTTTCTATAAAATTTCTAATTAATCATGACAATACCCAAATAAATAATCAAAGCTTGATTTTAAACAGTTTGTTTTTTCAAAGCTCTATGAAATCAGGGCTAGGGTTAGTTTTAATAAGCGTGTCTTTAAAATTTTTTTTTTTTTTAGCGAAGTTCAGTTCTAAACACATACATATAATTTGTGAATCAGACAACACAGCTTCTGGCTTCCAAAGAAGTTTTAAATAGATATAAAACACAGTAAACCCCTTTAAAAATACCTCAGAGTTTTACAACACTGTTGGCCTGCAACAGTTTGGTATAACAATGTGAAAGAAACAGAAGCCACAAAATGTCAGCAAATGCCAGCTGATAAAAATGCATGACTTATTGGTCGAACCGCATGATTTCGTATCATGTTCACACACAACTGACTCTAACTGTCCGCCTCCTCCTGAAGTGAGATAATGACAGCAATAAGCAAGTGATAAACAGAGCTGCTACAAATGGATCAGAGAATTTAATTTTCACTCTGTTATAACTGAGAAAAAGGGGCACCTTTCTCCTAATTTAGTTAATTTAGGCAATTTCTATTTTGTAAATGAAGAAACTTTGGACCCGATTTCTTTGTGTTGGGAAACTTGTGAATCAGATCTGGTTTTAGTGACTAGATTAAAGACTAGATTAACACAAGGATTTCATGTATTTTTTATTTCTACTGCTCATGTGCAGAACTGGTAGAAATGAGCATCAAGGGACCTGCAGCCAAACTTTCAGGGGAAGGTGGTTAAGCAAATTGTTTAATCAGTTAACCTGAATTTAAAAACACAGTGATGATTTCATGGTTGGCCTTCCACATCCAATTGCCAAAGTACTCTTTAGCAGGATAGCACAGTATTGATATTTAGAATAAAGTAAAACGTATGTTTTCTTACACCTTCTTGCAGCAGGATAGGAACTTCATCCTATCATCACTTGATGAACAACTATGTCTGCAAAACACGTCTGAAATTTATTGTTCAGTAGCACCTCTCACTGAAGATAATTAGAAAGCAGTGCTTGATAATGCAGACACTAACAGGCACAATTAGTTATTTGGGTATAATTGCCTTTTTTACTAAACAAATGATATTTAACAAAAACAAAAACCCAATATAAATGCAAATTTGATATTCCTTAATTAACCACACTTTATTTCCTTGAACCAGTTGAAGAGACTTTACGCCTAAAGTGCTCTGCATGTTTCAGGTTAGAATACTGCAATCGGTACTCTTTTAATTTCAATTCAACAACGGTGTGTTTCGGTGTGCTCTCCATGAAAGTGTCTGACATTTTGCTGCATTCACTCCAGGTAAACGACAAAACACGTCAAATCCATTTTTAAGGAGTATAAATTGAAAATCTCTTTAAAGACCCTTTCATATAATTGTGTGGAGAGATGTGACAATGTACAAACTTTGATTTTATGAACAATGAATAAAGAATCCCAGAGGAGAGGGGCACCAAAGGCAGTTTTCATATGACTAATAAAGTCACCTTTAAAACAAGAGACAAAAACATGCAATCACAACAGAGAAGTAAAGATTAATAGTTGCTTATTATTAATAAGCAAATGGATATAAAATTTGCTTCTGAAACATGAAACAGAGGTGGCAAATGTGTTGTTAAAATATCCATTGAAAAATAAAATGGGGAAGGATGTATGGTACCGATTTGATAAGTCCAGTTACAATTTCTGTGCTACATCTACATATGACAGAAAACTGAATCACTGGACAAACCATGCCCACTGTGAACTATGGTGGTGGCAGGATCATGTTTTGTGTTTCATCAGCAAGGAAAGGGTAGTTGTATATACAGTATATATATATATATATATATATATACAGTATATATTGCAGGGGATCTATATTTGTAAATTTGATTTTGATTAAATCAGTGCCTCACCAGCTTTGCACCTCACTGCACTATATATATACTGTATATATACTGTATATATACTGTATATATATATATATATATATATATATATATATATATATATATATATATATATATATATCATACATTGATTAAATAGGCACTGATTTAATCAAAATCAAATTTACAAATATAGATCCCCTGCAATTCTTCTACATGCACAGCCGCGCTGCCGCCTTAGAATAATTCTGTTAACTCAATCAAGCTTGAACATGTAGGTATTATTAATTTTGTGCTGTGTTCCACAGCAAAGTGAAAAACCGTTAAAGTACAACTCAAAACTACTTCTTTCTCTCTGCATTGACCAGGCTAGCGCACTCGTTGCCATAGCAACAGACAACAACGCCACAAAAAGAACACTGAAATATTTCCCACACAAAGAGCAGAACATTCAGTCTGTTGCAGTAGTATGGTTTTAGGCTTAATGTTTATTTTGTGATTATTAATAAGTGATTGCTATGGTACGAGAAGAAAACTATAAATATATCGCTGTACGTTACTGTATGGCTACCTCGCTGTTACTGTCTCTTACTTTGTAAGTCCAGATTCAATAGCTCTACTGGAACATGCTAGGCTCTAATGATATATGTTGAAATGATTATTTTGACTATTTCATTGATTTTCTTCTTTTATGTTTTATTCACTGCAAAACGAAGGTGAGAAGTTCACAGGCTGTTTTGGGAGCATCTACCCCTTCAATATGTTGTTATTCTGCCATCTGTTTCACAGGCTCACACCACATTATTGCTAACAGATTCACAGCTAAGTGAGAAAAGGATTTATTGGCTTTCTTCCAATATAAAGCATAGACCTATTTTACAGCAATTCTATATTCTCTTAAAATTAGCGGTTGTCTTTTTTCACAATCTGCACTCAGGAGTCATGAGAAACATGACGGACATGTTTGCACTCAAAATTCATTATAATCTCATGTTATATCTGTTCTTTTACAACACATGCAGATATAGAGAAAAAATAAACCCATTTCTAGTCAGCAGCTATGAAAAACAGCAACTGTGCCCAGCAGATTTTACACGCTTCCAGTGATTAAATTAACATTAGTTCAATGAGCTTTGAAAATCCCTGACACTGCATTTGGTGAAATCCAAAACAAAAAATATTTACTTGGCTCATTTTATTAAGAGAGTTTGCCACAACACAGTGCAACATTAAACTAGTTGATTTATTGATCCTGGCTTAGTGACCCAGGTATCAAAAGCTGCACTGTTGCCCATTAATGTATCTACACCTCACACTGTGTAGCTGTAGGTGTAGCTTTGTTGAACAATAACATCTCTTTAAGAAACACATTGCTAACAGTTTGTGGCTGGTTTGCTTATACTATAAAGCAATAACCAACAATATACCAATAAAAATATACAAACAATAATGATATGATATAAAAGTTACAATGCTAATCTATCGTAATTTATAAGCACTGGCTTTGCCTCAACCAATAAAAACATTCAGTAAAGCTGCATGTAAAAAACTCGCTGCTGTAAATTCGGTAATTGCATTTCCCTTTTGGATGTAACAAAATGTTTTTTTGCAACTAGTCTGTGACAAGACTTTGCAGTAATCCCAAGCATGCCGAGGCTGTACCAGTGCCTATTTATAATTTGTAAGCAGCTATTGAGCAGCCAGTATTCACACTATAAACAAGTTGATAGTTATTTTTTATTAGGGTGTTAAACTTGAAACTCTTGCATGTGTTTGACTTGACATCTATAAAAACCATCATGGGCTTTCTTTAACTGTTGCCAATTTAGGCTGCTTTTGTTTTTTGTAATCACACTGTGTCTGACAGTTATCTTGACAGCTTACCTGGTTCCATCACACTTCATATTTCACAGCCAATACAGTTGCAGCTTCCTTAGGCAGCAGCTAGATGCATCATCTTGCACTGAGTTACGTCCCAGGGCTTTGAAAGATGAGGAGTCTTGTTTTTTGTCGCTGTCTGACCTTAAATAAGACAAAATCAATTCAGGTTACCAAAACAATTTAAATCAAAAAAGTAGCAGACATGTTTTCGGATAATTACTTTCTTTCAAATCAAGTTTACATGCTATTTCTTTCAACAATTGGTGTCAAAAGTTTGTCCTGGTTTGTATTGCAAAAAAAATTGTTCTATCATTTTAAAGATATTAATAAATATTTCCAGAGGTCATCAAATGTCAACCAGTTGCCCCCACATTTACAAAATCAAGCAAATTTAGTGTCAGTTAACTGCGCTGCAAAGATTTTAGCTGCACAAGTCAGCACCAAAACTAATTCATATTAATTTTGTTAATTGGGGGGAAGGGCAACTTGCTGTCAGGTGACTTCTGGAGACATTTCTACTTCACACACACACAGTGCTACCTTATGTAGCATCATTGGGGAATTAAAAGAAATAAACTAAGATGTTGGGAGGAGAATTGTGGACCTCTGCAGGTCTAGTTTTTCCTTGGAAACAATTTCGAGACGCCTGAAAGTCTGTTCAAACAGAGCTAAACACAAAGGACATTTCCAAACACCTATTTCACAGATTATTTGTCCACACGAATGTGCTTTGCTCCAAACTCACAACTAAAAGTAAAGGCTTTGGGAAAAAGCGGGTGAAGCTGGAAGCCTACCAAATTGGGCTGAGAGGCCACTTAGTGAGGCAGAACCCATTACTCCAAAAGCAACATCAAAAATCCATAGACACACAGATTGCAAATTCACTCAGGGATAAAGTCCTAAAGTTTTGGAGATGAGTCCAGTAGAATGATGAAACTAGGATGGAAGAACAAGAAAAGGTGGAAGAAGCTTGCAAGATTCCCAACTTTAAATTTCATGCTGGCAGTATCATGTTGTAGTGCATTTCACAAGAAGATGGCATCATGAGAAAAGAACCATATGCAGAAGTATTGAAACATCTTCTCAAGACAGCCAGGAAGTTAAAGTGTTTGCAGAAATTGGTCTTCCAAATTAACAATGACCCTAAGCATGTCATCAGATGATTATCTATAAGTGGCTTAAATGTTTTGCAGATGTCCATCACAAAATCATGATCTCAGTCCTATAGAAAATATGTTATAGAAAAGGTGTATGCAACTGAGGGGACCCACAAACCTCTGGTGTAAGGAAGAATCAACCAATTGACAACACAGTATAAAAGAAAATGTATTTTTATACAGACATCTAAATTCAACTGTAAAGGTAAGTGTCAGCATTTCACTGATATGTTAGGGCTCTTTTTTAACATTAAAGCTACCATTAAGCAGAAAACTGTACAGTATTCACTACTTAAACTCTCAGTGTTATCGTACTTATGTTGAATCTGAAATTTCCCAAATCAAATTTCAAAACAAGAGAAGTTCATTTATGTTCCCAGCTACGCAGTTGGATAAAAACAACCTTACCTAAAAATTACACCCAGTCTGGCTTTTGTTGAATCGAAACATCTGCCTCTGAATGTTCATATGGAGGATTCAACCGAAATTAAAATGTTCAGGAGAAACCACACACAATCATGTGAAAGTGAATAAATAATTGTTTTCCAGTAGCAGCTTCCCGTAGATGAATGTGTTATTAAAATCTGGAGATGATGGAAGTGAGATGTGTAAAATGTGCCTGTTAAAGCAAAATAGAAAGAAATATGAGGGTCCTTTCAGTCCTATTCTTTATAAACTGAGGTGTTAATGCTTCAGAGTGAATGGTTTTAATGGCTTTTGGTTGTTATTATTCTCAGTGTTATGACAGTTTGATTGGACCTGTGGTCGTCGTTCATTGCTGCTCAGTTTGCATGCGCCTCTCTTTTCTTGCTTCCAGAGCTTTGTGTTGTTATGGTAATTTGCATGAAGTAGATTGCATCTCGCTGGCTGCTCCACTTGGGTCCTGTCTGTGAGAAAGGCCTGGAGCAACAGCGTAATAATCATAATGAACACATCAGAACAATGGCCGAACTAAATATCATGTATGTCGACACGCTGGGGCTGTGCAAATGACCACCGCGGTTACCAAAGTAACTAATTGCAAATGCTGATGAAGCTGTGGCAATGATTACCCCCAGGTGCTGGGGTTTCTTTAGACTTTCATGTCTCATTTCCATGTATGCAAAGGCTGCAGTTTTACTGAGTGTTGAGTGAAGATTTACTGCTAGTTTTATAATTAAATTTGGAGACTGTTTTACAACTGGACTGGAGTAGTGGAGTGTTTCCACCATTTGGATCTCCTCAGGACAGCTTAAATCCCTTTTTCTGGAACATGAAGGGAAAACTATAAAGCTTTTATTTCTCGTGTCTCATGTCTGACGCATGCTGGTTTCCTTCTACTGATTTTAGATTGATAAAACTGTGCCACAGTGAATTGACAAACAAAGTAAAATAATCAGATAGTGTAACATATACTAAAGGAAAAAGAAAAAGGAAGGATGAAAAGCAAAAAAAAATAAAGTAACTTTGATGTCATTATACTGTGCTTGTAGGGAGTCAGTCTTTCCTTGATTTTTCTTTCTTTTTTTAAATGGTGGTTGATCAGTAGTTCTGCCGGCTTTTTGAGGACAGGCAAAAGTATGACCAAATCTCAGCAGATGAACAGTAACTGAATCCAAGAAATAGGATCATTATAATCCAGAACAAGTCTGTTCTGACACAAGAGCAGAGATTTCAGATGACCATCTACTCTATACCAGTTTTTCATCCTATGGTACTTAGGGTATCTATGGTGTTAAAATGGTACCTACCGTATGTGTTAAACGGTTTCATTTTCCATATATTAATCAGAAGAAGTAATTTATGTCTCATAAAAAAGTCTTCTCATAAAAGAGTTATTAAATATTCCACTTAAAATGGATTCTTTACTAAATCACATTTGGCACAGATATCACTGGCCTGTTACTTAAATTTTGGTCATAACCTATTGATGGTATTTTCTGGGTTCACACAAAGGGGATTAAATCATCATCAACAGTATCTATTATAAGCATTTACACATCTTTTCCCATTTGTTCACATCATGAAAACCTTTTATCACTGGGATTTTATGTAAAAGTCTGATGCAGAGGTATATAAATTATACTGGTTTTCCTTTTCTTTTTGTACAAATAAAAGCCTGAAAACTGTAAAGTGCACTCTACTTATTCCCTTGAGTAAATAGTAGAACTGTGTTTTTCTGTAGTTGCAAGTCTTTTGGGGTATTGTCAACCAAATTTGGCAGTCGAGCGACAGAAATTCTTGATAAGAAAAAGCTGAAACTCCGACTGAAAGGTTGTAGAGTTTCTGTAAATATTACTACACATACTTCAATGGATTTATATCTGATCTTAGACTGGGCAATTTTAACACACAAATTAGTATGGTCTAAACCAATAACTCAAGTCTGACCTTCACAGTTCCTGTTTTACAACCTTTACATGTATCAACACACCTGATTCAAATGAATTATTATCGTGCGTTTCTGCAACCTGTTGATATAATCAGAAGGTAATTGAGCCATTTGATTTATCTTTATTGGTGACATATATAGGTACTTATAGCTATATATTTATAGATATATTGAAGTAGATTTGAAAGTGGATTCAACTGGATTTATTAGAGTATAGTGGACTAAGTTAAACCACAACATTTTCTGGTTTTTATTTGTAAACATTTTTACAACAATGTTTCATTAGTTTGACAATACTTTAGCTTGTTCCATAACTAAATGTTTCTTGAACTGCACTAAGAGTAGTTGCTGTACTGGAACAAAATGTGAGAAAGAAAATGCCATGGTATTATTCCAAAAGCTACAGTGCAACTGATTGTGATTGCCCTAATTCAATAGAAGGGCACTTTCAACAACGCCTTGCATGACAAAATAAATCTAATCGGAACCCGTGAGTGGGAACCAAGAATGAGACTTCAAATTAACTAGACATAAAAAATATATGTACTGCATACCATTTATTTTAGAATTCTGGAAGTGTTTTTTGTCTGTTTCTTATAGGGTGCAAATTAAACCTAATATGGCTGAGAATGCTGCACTTAGAGTAAAACACGGTATACTGTATCTGTAGGATGACTTCACTCACTCTGGAGGAACCGAATAGTTCAAATATGGAGGGCATAGAATGTGTCTGTGTTTTTTTATTTGGGAGGTTATGCATTACCTAAAGTTAAAAACCAAACCTTAAGAAAAATATTTATAGTATTTCATAAACATGGGCTTCTTAGCAATAATTATATGACCCATCATGTGCTGCAATAATAATAATCCTAAAATAAACAAGAACAAAGACAAACAAACAAACAATAAATAACTAAAAGGAGTAATTTCAGTGAGTTTATTTTGAGCTTGGAGCTTTCCTTTTACCAGGATCAAAAATCTGTTTGCTGTAATTTCATTGGAAATTAAGATTCAACAAGCACTTTCCAATTACAACAATATAATAAGGTTGTTCTAAGAGACTGCGTTCCCACCATTTGCTGCAGGCCTCCTTGGAGTGTTTTTCCCGTGAGTGGCTAACCTGTGGCTTTTGTTATCTGTGAATTCACTCCAGAGTTATGACCGTACAAGTGGCACTCTTAAAGGAACGATTACAGGAGTTTGCACAGCATCTTGAAAACTAATTCAAAATTGCAACCGCCCTGAAATTAGACCTGTGGGTTGCAGATAACAATTCCTGGCAAATCAGTTACATGCTCACTGTTGAAACCCTAGCACTAAAAATCCTCACAGCTACTGCATTGCTTTCATATCTGGTAATGGTTTTACAATAACTTACACATTAAGGTTGAACCTAGACAACAGAGATTTATTTCTGGATAGATATGCTGATAAAACCTGAATTAGACTAAATACATTAAACTATTTTATTCAATTTTCTGTCTCAAAATGGACTACATCACAGCACTAATGAAAAAAACAAAAAACAAAATAAATGTCTCTTTTAGAGCTGTGGAGTGCATGCCATGGATGCATCTGTGGACATGCTGCCTACACCTTTCATGTGCATACTCTTCCCTGAGAATATATTTTAACATTTGGGTTTGTTTGTATGTCTGCAGGCTTTCCTGCTTTCAAACAGTGGTATGCTTGTGAGTGACTGGAAATTACAGTGGGTCAAGAGCTCCTGTGCCTGACCAAGTCCCAGTGAGGGGTGGCTCCCATCTGTTGAGCCGTGGGGAAGCATGGACCCCAAACAGGTAGCCCGACTGAAATCTCTGACTCATCTCCTGCCCACCAAACAGAAAATGAAAAGAGGAGGGATAACTGGGCAGTGGGCCCTGCTACCCTCCTTCCAGCACACACACACAAATAAGATCTGCCTGCTGAGCTTTTTAGCTAGGTAAGCAGTTCTGTGGAAGTGGTGAGTTTAATGAGTATGTGCTTGTGAGGCATGCTGAATACTTTTTCATTAAAAACAGAGACATCCGTGCATCATGCAAAGGCCCTCATTGCATGTCACAATTTGGACATAGGGATGGACCCAGATCTGAATCTTCAGAGACACATAAAGACAATTACAAAGTTAGCCTTCTATCACTCGAGAACATTTCCAGTATTCAAGAATTAATGTCCCAAGAAGATCTTAAGAAACTCATCCATATTTTTATCTTTATTAAAATTGATTACCACAACAGTGTCTTTCTTAACAGGTCTGCCTAAAAAGTCAATCAGAAAGCCTCAGCTGATCCAGAATTCTGCAATTGTTGAAGTCCTTCAGAATATCCTACCATTGTTTACCTTATCTCTTTTCTGTTAAATTTTTTCTTTTCCTTTTTTCAAAATAATTTCTTAAAATATCAATCTCCCTCTGAAGGATTGACTCTGGTCTCTTACAATAATAATTACCCCTCAGTTACCCGAGATTCGTCCCCAAAGAAGCTTTTCATTCACAGCTAAGGTGATTCAAGCGCCGAAGAGTTGCAGTTACGTTCTGCTTCCTACAGATGGCGGTATTTAAAAGTCATTTGTCCAAACTGCAGTGTACATGCATCTTGTCTTCTGTTTTAAAATAAAACGCTGGGTATATAGGAATATCTGTTGATATATACAGAATTAAAATATATTTTCCGCGTCTTTCAGGTATCTTAACAGTTGGTTGCAGTAAGGATGGAGCTACTAAGTAATTTTATTTTGTTTCAGAGAAGATGTGTCTGACTAATAGCAATACTGTAATCCTTTGGCATATCCCCATGGATAAGCCTGATCATATTTAATATGAGACCAAGTTGGTCTTATAAAAACTTTTTAGGCTTCTAAATGTATTCAGTGTTTTGCTATATTTATATAAAAATACTATTTTAAATAACATAATGAATAATAAGTTTGTTTGCGCTACGTAGGTAATAAAATAAAGTAGTAGCCCATAGGACAGCGTTGGTGCTGGGCCACTTGATGACGCGATGGAGGTTGGGTCTAAAAGAAAGAAAAAAAAACGCACACCGTACGTGAGGTGCAAGTGAACTGATGGGTGACTTCATGTATCACCGGCATCCTCACTGTGAAGCTCACAGCCACTCTCAGACAGACGGACAGGCAGACAGAGGGAGGGAAAGAGTAGAGAAACCGTGGCAGCCTTTTAGAGAAAATGATCAGTCCCTGAGCGAGACGAGAGGGTCATTCAATGCCGCTTCCTTCTCAGCGGATCACCGGGAGATGCTCACTGTTATCCGGATGACTTTCCAAGCTGCGCGGCGCGTCAGCACTTAGAATAAATTCATTCATCTGCTCATATCTGATCCACTGACGGACAGGTGGTGGCCGGAGGCTGCGCTCAAACCCCAGAGAAATCGTCGACTCTGCCCCACTCATGAATGAGTCTCCTGCTGTTTCAAGGTGAGTACTTAACCTTTTGATTTTTTTTTTCCACCCATCATTGTGCAGAAGCGGAAAGTTGCATGACTTTACGCAGCGTTTGAACCTTGAAACGAGGCTGTGCACTTGTTAAAAAAACATTTCTGCTGACCACCTGTGACAAGAAGCAGGTGATGCTCTTAGAAGAATGTGAATGCTTTCCATCAAATTCACTGACAAAAGGCAGGTCAACTCTTCAGGTCAGGTCAGATGAAAAATAATGACACCATCAGGGGATAGATTTCCTTCAGCTGTATTAGACAAAGACTGCAGCAGCCTGCTTGTGAGGATTTTTTTCTCTAAGCGTGTGGATTATTCCGGTCAGCGCATCAGACCAGTGGTCATCGGGAGAGAGAAAAAATAGAGTGAATTATTAAGCTTGGAGATACAGAGTCAGTCAGTCAGCCCTCCACTGCTGCTGCCCTATCTACTCCTCCTGCAGCCTTGGCAGGCAGGGCAGAGTGCAAGCCACTGGGATGCTGATAAGCCGGGGCAGGAGCCGGGATGATGAAGGCTGAGTCCTAAAGAGCACAGAGCTGTGAGCTGTGCCAGCCTCGACAATGCTGTTGACCAAGTGCATCTTTGTTCAAGCCCCCGTACGTGACTGTCCCTGTGTGTGTTTGGTGGAAGAGACAGGATGAGGAGGGGGGGCAGTTGGATTTCCATCTTTTTTTGACTCTCACCCCTCATGCAAAGCAGATGAACCTCTCTCTTCTGTCTGTGTGCTCTTTCTGGTCTGGCTTATCTGGCCAGCCAGTTGGACTAGCTTTTATTCTCCTGGCCCCTCCAGAGTGAGTAAAGCCTCTCGTGGAGAGAGAGAAAGACAGAGGAAAAAAAATTGGCTTCTCTCTTGGCATGCTCTCGCCCGTCACGTGCTTCAGCATTTTATCAGTTGCCTGCTAATTTTAGGATTTAAACGAATCTTCACATTCATTTTATCTTTTCTCTCTCTGTTGCATTGATAACAGTAAATTAAACGTTGGTTAGGTCTGTGATGTAGCAGTTAGATGATCAACAAAGCCCCACTTTTACCAAATAATAAAAGTCATGAATTATTTTGTTCACTGTGAAGTAAATATCAGAGACTTTTGCTGTGGTAGTAATAACCTCAGGATTAAACATGCTGATGTAAGAACCCCTTTTTTGTGGGAATAAGAAGTAATCTTTCCAAGAAAAACAGTAAAGGATGCATTCACAAGGAAATATTGTCAATTCTAGAAAGCCGAGTTACCGCTGAGTTAATTTTTTTAGGCTTCAAAATAGGCACAGGTTAGATAAAATTACGTTATAATCAGGTTTAAAATAGTTGCTGTTTCAAAACGGCTAATATCGATTGTCATACAGTTGCTGTGGTTCAAAGTCTTTTCAACGAGATGTTAAGAAAAAACCAGAGAATAAAATAATTCAATGCTGGGACGCTGTCAGGAAGAAGGCTTTTGTACCAAGTCTCAAGGCATAAAATCACTTTAACAATGTTTTTATCAGTTCTTTAAATTCAGATATACTCAGTACCTTAAGATTAGTAGATGAAGATATTATCATAACATTACTGTCTTTTGATAGTTCATTTCATAGCATTTAAGTTATTTTGAAGCACTGGTAAGGATCAACTTCAAGACAACACTTCAAACACACTGTGTCCTTGTATGAAGGCATGGAAAACTAGAAATAAATCAGACAAGATATTAGGAGAACTGTTGACCTCCGTATGTCTCATTCATTTCTGGTTTAATATTCAGATGCCTGAAGGTGTCATATTCATATTGTTCAATAGGCAGAAAGATTCTTTGTCTCAGTCTTTTGTTGCAAGATGCAGATATTAATCCCAGAACAAAATTAAAAGACTTTGTGAAGATGATGCATGAAGCTGTTAAGAGAGTATAATTGTAAAATATGTCCTGGACTGAAAGACCACTCAGCAGGGAAGAAGCCTTCACATGAAAAGCAACATAACAAGCCAGGTTACAGTTTTTAAACATCCTCAGAGGTAAAGTAATTTTTTTTAGACATGTCCTTCCATCGATGAACAAAAGCTAATTGTTTTTTCTATGGCTGCACAATAATAAGATAATATTTGATATCAGATCATATTAATAAATATTTAGAACAACTATGAATTGTTGAGTAAAAATAATTAAAAAGTATTTATTTTGCTTTGGGTTCTTTGAAAACATAGATCCCAGACAGTGAGTGGTGTATCCAGCTGCTGAAATAAAAATAATTCAAGTTTTACTGACAAAGATTTGGTTTGTACCACCTTATCATCACTTTACTTTCTAACACAATTTTTTCTGGATAAGCAATGTGTGTCATCAAATATATTACAGGCAAGTTTCAGTACATGGCGCTTAAATAAAGAGCTAACATTTATTGCAGTCCGATCAGCTAATAATAATATGCATATCGAGTGCTGCGCTCTTGTTATTGGATATTGGTACATGAAGAGGAAAAAGGGGGAGCTTGTAAGCATTATAACAAAAAATAAAAAAGTTATCTAAAAACATGTTTATTATTTTGGTATTTAGCAAATAGAATGGAAATCTTAACTGACCTAAAAGAAAAAAAATGTTTAGTGTGATTTAATGTCAGACAATGAAGAAAAAGTGTTATTTTTTTATTCACTGTTTGAAACATCAGGTTTTAACTGTGTTTCACATGTTGTAAAGATTTGCCCAAGAGTTTCTAATTCAGTCAATTTCAAGATTTTATACACAGTGGGCTTATAAATTGTCCATTGATTTCTGTGTTCATCTGTAACAGAGCTCTTTGGAGCATTTTCGAGAAGAACTGCGGATGAAACCGCATTATTGTTGAGTCTCTTACCCCCGGAGGCAACGCTGGACCGGTGTAGGTGAAGTAATTTAGAACATCTGTCTCTGTCACTTTCACCCACAAGCGAGAAGTTAAGTGTTATCTTAGACCTCTGCAGAGATTAATGAGTTACTGTAGGTTTGAGAGGATTTAAAGAGAGAGGGAAAGAACAATGAAGGAACAATCTGTTCTTCTGCATAGAAAAAAAATCTTAATTTGAACAACCAGTTGAATATGTGACATTGATTTTTGAGTAATTTAAAGAACAGGGAGTGCAAATGTGGGTCAGGGGGAAAGGCGATGCACGGTCACTGCAATAATGCATTAGTGTATGTAACACAACTGCACAGTGCGCAGCAGCTCAATGTTATCCTCCGTAGCTGGAGATCCCCCTCCACCTCCTAACTTTGAGTCTCGCCCTTTCCACCCTCCTCTACTGTGGATGCTCGTGGAGACAGTAATTTAAGTGGATTGTTCAGATGCTAAAGTCAGAGGAAAGAGGTGATGTCAAGAGCTCAACGTGTGCCCTTGTACATATAGCCCTGATATATCCTGATATATCCTTAGATGTGTCTTTGTATGCAAAGACACATCTAAAGAGAGGCCAGAAAACAGTCAGGGGGAAGAAATATGGTGAAACTGCAGTTCATTAGGCACAAATTATACGCTGTTGTGCTACCTTTATTCGATTTTAATCTTTGCGCTTCTCTTTGTTTTAATGTTTTATCCAGGCCCGAAGGGAGCTTAATGCAGACAGAAACCTCACATGTACTCAGGAGACTAAGACAGAGTAACAAGTAGAGGTAGAGAGAGTAAAGAGGAGCTATGAAGGCTAAAACAGAAAGGAAGAAGATGAAAGAAAGAGGTGGTGACAAACTGTGGTGGAGAGAGGTAAGTGGAAGAAAATGAACAAGTGGAAAGAGTGCAGCTCACCTGCCAGATGGCAGCTCTTGGCAGCAGCACTCAGCATGCAGTGATGGTGGTCGTGCAATATGGTGCGCTGCCTCCAGATTGTCACTCCACTGCTGATACAAACACTGCAATAACTTTGCTGATGTGTGAGTTTTGCAAGATTTTCCTTGGCACTGAGTTAAGCTGGTAGCATATGGTTCTGAAAGAAGCAGACAGAGTTGAGGGATTTCTTCTCTCAACTTCTTCCTACGTCCAGAAATAGCACTTTCAAACTTTAAGATAATAAAAAGTTTTAATTTGAATGTCAGCTTTGAATGTTAAATATCTAATAGAAGTGAATGGGTCAGTTTACTCAAATTACCTCTTTTTTATTTCACGTGTTTGCAAAACTTCCTGTAAGCCACCCTGGAGGATACGATACCATGGCACTGCAACTGGAGTGATGCCACAGAATTCGGTTTTTTTACTCAGAGTCACGTTTCTGAGCAGCTGTAAACTGTGGCAGTCAGAGACAAGAGATTCTTTGCTGCAAGATGAGATAAAATGAGATGAAAAATGTTATCTCTTACTACTTACTATCAAATCAAGATAAGGAAAGGAAGAAATCTTTCAAATGAAGATAGTCTGTTGTCACAAAATAGCACAGGATGGTCAGAGTTACAATGCCCTCTTTTTAGATTTAAGGTCAATTTTGCATTATATTATTATACTATTATCATTTGGAAATTAAAGTCCCAGAGCATGGAGGAAGAGTGAAGGGGCACAGAACCCAAATTCCTTGAACTCCAGAATGACGTTAAAGCTTCATCTGCTGTTCTAAGTCCACTGTGTTTTTGTCACATCCAAAGTCAGCGCAACTTTCCACAAGAACAATTTACACCAGTTCATGCTTCCCTCTACTCACAAGCTTAACAGAGATGCTGATTTCATTTTCCAGCAGGATCTGGCAGCTGACAACACTGCCAAAACTACTACGCCTGGGGTTTAATTACTATGGTATGACTGTGCTTGATTAGCTAGCAAACCTTCCTGAGATGGGAACTCCACTGAGAACCTGTGTGTTATTGTCAAGTAGAACAGGTGAGACACCAGAACCACTAATATAGACAAATTGAAGGCTGCTATTAAAGCAAATTAGACTTCCTTACACTTCAGAAGAACCAGAGGCTGATTGCCTTCATGTAATGCAAGACCCGGTGACTAAGTATTGAGTAGATACAGTCCAGTACATATACATGTCATTTCTGTCATAGGCTATACATTGTTTTATTGCTCTTTTGTAATATTCAAACTTTCGAGTTTTCATTAGCTGTAAGCCGTACACTGAGGATAAATAGAAATGAACATTTTATGTGTATCACTGGGTGTAATGAAACTCTATTTAGTTTCAATATTTTAAGTCATTTATTTAAATAAATAAACATTTCAATAACATTCTAATTTAATGAGGTGTACCTGCACAATGAAGCCTTCCCAAACCTGCAGTCTGAAGATTAAAAGACAGAGTTTAAGGTTTTGAGTTTCTAGCTCTTTTGCCTCTGCTAAGAAATCATAGCTACGACATTAGAGGACATCATGAAATTAGTTTTCTCCTGCTGTAACTTGGGAAGGTAAGACATTTGCTGGAACCTGCTGAATGCATTACCCGTGCTAGTCTTACAAGAAAGTCAGGGAGCCATTTCCAGAAAAAAAGCCTGTGTGATTGCCCAGTGGGAACATCTTCAAAATGGCTCTCATCAGATTACATATACCTGAAAGCTACCTGGACTTTTTAGATTGCTGTACTATAATTGTTTGTTGGCTTCGACAAGCCAAGCTCTCTGCGGTTTCTTTGTTGGACTTTTTTCCGCAGAACATTATGTGTTATTTCTGCAGGATTTTGTTTTGGCGGAAAAAAAGTAAATCAGTCCCTTTCAGGTAACTTCTATTGAACACATAGTCTGTGTCTATTCCTGGTAGATTGCTTTAAAAAGGGAACTATCCACTCATCAAGCCGCTTCTACGTATTCTGTTGATTTCCTTAAAAAGAAGATTTTGAAACAGTAGAATTTCTGAGTAGCTTAAAAATAACAAGCAATACTGATTATGAACACAGGCCAGTATAAACTGAGCAAATGCTTGTTTCTGTGCTGCTGCACTATAAGAATGGTCACAAAATTTTCACTGTGGCTGAAATCCTGACCATTTTTTGTACCAACACATATAGTTTAAAGTAGAAGTTGTGAAACAGAAAAACATCAGTCTCTGTCTTCTGGTCCCTTTTCCTCCCTCGCCGTCTATCACTGTCTCCTCTTGCTTAGAGTGATTTGTCAGCAGCGGAAGTAGCAGCTGTTCCTTTGCATTGTAATTTCTTTGATCCTAATCATTCATGCCAGCCGCTCCTAACCTTGGCATCTTCTACTCCATGAAGCCATATGGTCAAAGACTGAGGCCCCAAAGAAAAACATGCAGTCTTATTTGGGACGAGTCCTTAGATTGCATCCTGAGAATTGTGGACTTGAGTTTCACAGGTACCCTGCACCTCGGTTTCTGATTATTTTTCTCATTTTGAAGCTTGCTGGAGTCTAGTGTCTGCCAAATGTAATGTGTTTTCCCTGTCAGATTCTTATGATTTATGCATGCAAAAGCATTATAGCCCCCCTCATGTGTAGAGATAAAAAAAACTCAGAAGAACACAAAAATTACAGCTATTCCAGATTTACAGTGATATGTTTTCTAACTTTACCATCTTCATATGTTAAACTTTCTTTCAGTTGTAAAATCCAGTTTTAACTACAAAGCCTGACCATTTTTATTCCTCTCTTCTTTCTCATTTTGCACCTTAGTGGCGCTAAAGGAAAGGAGGTACCGGGTGGTCGATGCAGCACACATGCTGTCTGGCTCCAAAGCAAACACAGCTCACTCTGTCTTCTTCTGTGATCACTGAATTATAGAAGACCCTCTATTGCAGTCGAACTGCGCGGGTTTTCATCACGACGCTGGAGGTCACCCTGACTTTTCCCCCTATGCTCATCATATATGCAATGGAAGGGATAAAAAAAACAATAAGATTTATAGAAGAAGGAAAGAAGTAAAAATGTATGCACAGGAACAGAGATGGCAGCTTCTTTCATCTCTCTTCTTAATAGCAATTTCGGGTATATTGGTGCATCAGCATGTATATTGCATATGCTCTGAGATAATGGCATAGATTGCAGAGCATTCTCCTGATGGTGTTGTGGTGATGTGCTGGAATTAGTCCCCTATGTCACATTTGCCTGTGTCCAGGTTTCCTGCAGCATCCTGCACTTAATACAAGCCGAGCACGTTGTGATGACATAGTGCCGTTTTACTGCTCCCCGCAGACATCCGCCTCTACTCTACCAGGAAGATTAGTGGCTGGCTAGAGAGCCCTTAAGCCTGCAATATCTGCAGCTGACCAATAAACTAAACAACAAGCATGCAGAAACGGCAGTTAGGGGTCATGTTTGGTGATATAAAAATAACTCTGGGATGCACAGAGCGCTGCCAATAAAATTTAATGAATTCACAGTGGCCTGGCTTTCAGAACATCAGTATGAGTAATTTAAATATTATGTGTGTGACTTTTCTCCCCCAACTGAGAAAAATCGTCTTGCTGTTTGACTTCTCATTGTTGAACAAAATGATAAAAATTAACCGCAGGCTAACTGTCACAAGATTCCACATTGAGGCATCAAAGTGAACATATCCTCTGGCCATTAGCAGTGTAGACATCCTTGCTACACATTATACTATATAAAGCCTGATTCTGTGTTTCTATAATTGGGGACTGTGAAGGCTGCCCTCGGCTTCCCCTCCATAAAATACGGTGTGCTAATCTCAAAACATTGCTTTTTCTAATAAACCCCACTGGTCTCCCGTGATTCAAAATGACATTCATTTAAAAGTCATCATTAATGAAGACGGCGGTTTTTTATGTCCTAGTTCCTCGACTCGTCACTGTAGGTACCAGCGACAGCCCCTGGCTCTGGTTTGCTGGCTCCCTCCTCCCTCCTGTCTGCCACGTTTGACCTACTTCTGTCTTCACAACATCGTAAACAGATCTACTAATTGCCTTCATTTATTCATTTGGAAGTCAAATTCGGTTGTAATTGGCACACCCCCAGCCCATTCATGTGTAATGTGTAAGACACTAGTTCCCCCTTCCCCATAGACATCCATATGTATTTTTGCTCCAATAAAAGAATCCCGTCTTGTTAGCTTTAGGTCACTTGGCCATTTTGTATCTACACATTGTCATTTCATTTCGTACTACATCCATTTCATAGGCAATTTTGGAGTTAAATGTTCTAAAATCTTTTAAACTATCCATGTCCAGCCCCGGTCTTTATAATTATTTTTATGAATTATGAAGATAAATAGTCATAGAGTAAGAAGATGTGTTGTTATTTTTTATTCTCAATAAGAGTATGTCAATATTTTTATAATTTTAATTAGTGCAAGATTGGTAAGTATGTTTGTCAGCAGTCATTTAGATTAAAGTAGAAATAAAAAGTAAAGTTTTTGATTCCCTGTATAGCAAAACAGAAGATAAGATCTGTTATAGGTGTTAATATTTTTGATCTGATCTGTACTTTGGATTCATATAAAAAAGCAACTGAAAAACAAGTTCCTGTATTTTATCAAAGCAAATACACACAGCAAGAACTCTGTTCAGTTTTTGTGTTTGGGTCAACTTTGCATCAGATTTTCTTTAGTGATCAAAGAGTCAGCGGAGTAGGTTGCTATGGGTTCTGACTAGTCTCTGGTCAACATTTCTCAGCTTTAATCTTGGTCTTAAAAAAAACAGCAACATAGCACTGTTTAGACACAAAACTTAAAATGAACTTGGCTTGTTAGCATAGAACTTTGTAGCAAATGCAAGCTTTTCTTTAATGTCACTTATGTAATTGTTAACTATATCCATTATGCTGGTCATTTAATATCCAACATTTTCCAGTATAAATTGGAGATATATGGTGGATGCACAGGTCATATCGACTGGTATTCATTTGCACCTGCAAGGGAATGAAACAGAAATAGGGCCAATAACAAGTTAAACAGATAACTTTCTCATACTGTCAGGCATGTTTAACATTTTGATGTATTTTGATAATTATCTTAATTTTGATACAAAGGTGAGCATTTTTCTTCAGTGTTTTAATTGTAATGAAACACCAACATTTTGACAGCCATGAAGTAGATTATATACGATGATAGAATTGTAATTTCAATAGACACATGGTTTGTATGAAATGTAGCTCCAAAGCTATAAAGGTACAATATAGCATTTAGGTGCAATGTAACCAGCACCGTCCTATCGTCAGTTTCCATGCTTTAGGTGTGAATTCTGTTTATAAATACTTCTACTGATTTCTTTTCTTGAAATCTAAGATGATTTGTTGGAGGAAACTTTATTTTAAGCTTTTTTTTTCTCCACAAACTTAGAGACTTAGGAACCACGCATGTCTCAGCACAGCCTGATTATAATCATGAGGGCAGAAGTTGTTATGACTACTGTAATTCAGACAGTTTTCCGCCCCCGTGGTCTTATACTGTTATTGCCTTTGTGCAGCCTTATAAATCTAGGCCAGTGTAACAACAACAGCAACAAGAACAGCAAAAAAAATGTTATCACCTCTGATGCGAGTGACAATGAATCCCATTGTTGACTAAGTGTGAGAGCAGAGATCCAGCTTCTGACCTTTAGAAGGATCGCGGCACAGTCTGCCGGCGGCGCTCACGATCTCACACAAATGTGCAGCCAGAAGAAACAACAAGGCAAACTTGAGGTGAATGCTGTTTGTGCTAAATCAGATATTTGAGAAATGATAAAGAGATTTGTTCCTACAAATCCACAACTTCTTTGCAAAAATTGTAATGAAAATTGTGAATGAAAGAAGCCCCCTTTTTTCCATTTGAAGGAACCAAAATTAAAATAATGCTAACTATAAACTAATAAGTGACTCTGAGAACAAGTAAAACATATCTAACACTGAGCTAAAGACTTTGTTATAGCATTCAATGCTTTAAAAGCTGGTCTAAGTGATAGACTCAGTTCCACTCATCTTGATCCAGGTCAAAGAGTTATGTTTATGGTGAACAAGAGCATGGCTTCTCACTCTTGTGCATTGTGATTGGTGACCATCGGGAGCCCGCATCCCCCCCAGAGGCCTTGGCAAACCCATGTTCCTCCAATTGTGTGTTTGCATGTGTGTTCATGAGTCACGTCTGGACCGGAGCGTGTCTGTGAGTGGTGAGGCGGAGAATTCAGCAGGGAGGACTGCGCAGGGCGAAGAGCTGTCTCCATAATCCAGGGTAAACACTGAGCAGCATGACTGCACGCCTCAGACGTGACCAAAGCCAGGAGAACAGAAATGGATGAAATGATGAGGCTGCCGCTCCCCTGCATGCCTGGCCACTTTTGCTCCAGTTTTTGCCCCTGTTTTGTAACACCTCGGAGGATTTGAGAGGTAGATTCTCAACACTAAATTAACCTCGGGAAGGCACTGCAGGTGTCGACTGTTTAAGGTCACACCAGACTCAAACCTCGCTCTGCAAATATCAGTTAATCTGCTATTTACTGTCAGATCTCAAGAGCATACGCCTATTTATTATTTCAAGCTAAGTAAATGAAAGTTCTGGAAACCTTGCAGAAGTTCAAAGTGTAAATCACAAAAAAAAGATCTGTATTGGAAATTTATTTGAAAAAACATTTAAATCAATAGGTTCTTCATTGACACCGCTAAGCAGGGATGACTCAGGCAGACAAAAAAAGCATTCAGCTGTTTTATTTTATAGTAGCTCAAGAGCAAGCACCCAGGGTTCAGTCAGATTTTTATGATCTAATTTTCAAAAGGCTTTTTACAGCACTGTATGGCATTCTGTTGTGGCAGATTCAGAAAAAGGAATTTCACCATGAACCAAAGGCCTTTGTTTGACCAACACTTTGGGCTTTCAGCTTGTTTAAAAATCATCACCAAAGACAGCAGAAATACACACTTGCTTTTGAAAAATATTCAAAAATATATCCTGCAATAAAATGTTAGAATTAAAAGATAAATTAGAACACTGCAGAGAGAGACTTATCGGCCTTCAAAGCTGATGATTTGAGGGTTTTTTGGTTGGAATTTTCTGGATGACGTTTTGACCAAAACAGATAAAATGTAATTTTGAGAGCCAAGATGTTCTTCCAAATCTCAGCGCCTAGAGAAATAATCAAAGCAAACTCAAAATTTAATGTCCAGTCAATGGAAATAGAAAAAAAGCAAGAAATTCCTTCTGTTATTTTAGAAATAAAAATTGATTCAGTTAAGTCTGTGTAAATGTCATATGGTAAAGCTAACACTGTCTTCAAATATAAATGCTTCAGTAAAAGGTGTGACAGATATTACTCTTCAGTAGCCAATTACCGGTGGGGTTGCTCATACTGAGGCTGCCAAATTGAGCAGAGTAGGTCGAGGCACTTGAGTGACTTGTCCTGCTGCGTGAGCTTTGTGAGGACAGATGGACAGAAGATGCTGGAGTGGAGCTTAATTCAGCCCAGCCTACTCAGTAACAGTCCATCCGCTCCTTCCCTGGCTCCAGCTCAACTCAGCTGGACATCCTGTTAGTCAGCTAATGGAGAGCCCCCAACGCATCAAGACCCCCATATTAGGATCTGACATGGCTGTCTTCATTTAACCTTTACTTATAAGTCTAACTGTGACAACACTCTGTTTAGGTTAGCACCGGCCAAAAAAACAGTTGGGTTTGAGATTAAGTCTTCTAGCGTTTGGCTGGAAATGTACAGGTTTTTAAACAGAAAAGCAGTTGAAAAGTTTTCATGTATTTCTGCAGGGGTTATGCAAAGTAAAGTTAGGAAAGTCTTTCAGCTCTGGGTTGGAGAAGCTTCTCGTGGAGCACAGCTGGCATATCATGTGACGAGAGGGTCTTAATGTAAAGACGTTTCTTTGTAAAATCTGCCTTCAAGCAAGACCAAGAAGCTCAGAGGTTGATAAAAGAGTTGTTCATAACATGAATTCAACCAATTGGTGGTAGAATTTATGTATGCATTTGTGTATTTCTGAGCAAATTATTTCAAATTAACTCAAAGAGAAGTGTAATCATATAGTGGCATGCAACCAGAAAGAAGCTGATGTCAAAAACTTGTTTTGACATCATTTTTGTTTATTTCAAGCAAAAGTTTTACAGAAAAAAAGTGAAAATATTTTGCAATTGATTGTATTTCTTTTTCTCGAGATAAAGTGAAACAGTGGTTCCCTCTCTGTTTTGTAACAAGTACCAAATTAGTAAATACAAAGATTTCCCCATGCAAAGGATGGATGAACAAATTAAATAAAAAAAGAAAAGAGAAACAATAAACTAAATTGTTATTCTACATTGACACTGCATAATTACAAGTCTCCCACACCTACACTTGCTGCTGATTAATTGTCATCAACTATAGCACAGTTGTACTTATAGAATAGTTTGAGAAAGACTGAAGTAGGGGCAAAGTTGTGAAATCCCTGAATGTTGAGAAGAAAAATAAATAAATAAATGACTCAATAATTACCAGGAATAAAGATTCCATAATTTCTACTGATGGATGTTTGCATCTCTTTCACAAAACATCTTGAGATTAAAAAACACATTTTGATGATAAATTATCTAATCTTCACCAGAAACATCTTCAACTGACTGAATAACAGAGACAAAAAGAAACTTCCTAAATAAATTAATATGTGAATTAAACCAAGCATTCACATATGTAATGTAAACCTTCTTTGAGTCAATCATATGTTTGCCAGACATTGTTTTTTCTGGGGAAATACCCACATAAAATATGGTAATGAAATTAAACAGAGAAGTGTATAGGTTGATGCTGGCTGGCCCCGAATCTCTAATGACTCCCTGCCATCCCTGGAAAAAGCCTGTTTAATTTAGGAATCAGCCGCAATGGAGAGTGATTAATTCCTCCTGGATTCAACCATTTAAATGAACAAGATGGGGGAGAAGGGAAAACATGGAGCCCAAAATATGGAGGCCTAATTAATGCATTCAGATCATTTAATTAGCCACCCAAACAGAAATGCACAGTTATATTGTGTCATCGCTTTGTCTGAGTGGCGAATGGCAGCCTGGCTTGTGTTGTCTTACAAAGCAGTGAGTATAATGAGAATCCTTGTTGAAAGAGAGAATATTAGACCGTCTCGCTGTTCAGTAAATATGGGAAGACAGTTAGAACACATGATTACTTGTTTCTTTGATTTTTCTTGCATCTGACTAAGCAGAGATAAAGGAAAACACAAGCTGATCCATTTCTAGGTCTTGATGTGAAGTGCCTAATGATATATTGAAAACAAAATTTTCTCACTTGAAAGAATCAATGATTTTTTATATTTACAAGTAATTCTCTCTTCTTTTCTGTTTCAGAATGATGTAAAGATTCCTTAAGACAAGGCCACTTCTGAGCTCAATTTTCCGCAGTCTAATTCTCACATTTGCTGGTACGCAACCCCATTTATCTCAGCCAGGCATTCAGTGGAGCCCTGTGGGGATGGGGACATGCTCAGATAAAGGATGGACTTACAACAGCCTTACGAAAGGTCACCACCCTCCAAAGGTTATGTCATGGCCTCTGGCCCTCTGTCTATTGACTCTAGTCTTTTTGAATCAAAAGACGACTCTTGGACAGACAATGAACACCTTCCAGTCTGAGAAGAGGGAATGGTCGTTGAACCATCTGACAGTGCACCAGTCCACTGGGACTCTGTACATTGGAGCGATCAACCGGATCTACAAGTTGTCCGCTAATCTCACACTTTTGGTATCTCATGACACAGGCCCAGAATATGATAATAAAGCATGTTATCCTCCCCTGATAGTTCAGCCCTGTTCTGAGCCTTTGGCCTCTATGGACAATGTCAACAAACTGCTGCTCATCGACTACTCTCACAACCGGCTGCTGGCCTGTGGTAGTCTCTATCAGGGTATCTGCAAGCTGATGAGGCTAGACGATTTATTTATTCTTGTAGAGCCCACGCACAAGAAAGAACATTATCTGTCCAGCGACAACCAGACAGGAACAATGTATGGGGTTGTCGTTCCTTCCCAGGGACAGGATGCTACTCTGTACATTGGCACTGCTGTTGGCGGCAAACAGGATTACTTTCCAACTATTTCCAGCCGTAAGCTTCCTCGCGACCCAGAGTCCTCTGCCATGCTGGACTATGAGCTTCACACTGATTTTGTTTCATCTCTAATTAAAATCCCTTCTGACACGTTGGCTCTTGTTCCGCACTTTGACATCTACTACATCTATGGCTTCTCCAGCGGAAGCTTTGTCTACTTCATGACCGTCCAGCCAGAGACTCCAGAAAATGGGATGCCTGCAGGCGGCTCACCTGGTGACCTGTTTTACACATCTCGAATCATCCGCCTCTGCAAAGGTGACAAGAAGTTCCATTCATATGTCTCTCTTCCTGTGGGGTGCGTGCACAGAGGTGAGGAGTACCGTCTGCTGCAGGCTGCTTACCTCTCTAAGGCCGGCAGGGTGCTGGCTAAGTCACTCAACATCAGTGCCCAGGAGGATGTCCTCTTTGCTGTGTTCTCTAAAGGACAAAAGCAGTACCATGATCCTTCAGATCATTCTGCTCTTTGCATCTTCACTATCCAAGACATCAACATGCGCATTAAGGAGCGACTGCAGTCCTGCTACCAGGGAGAGGGGAACCTGGAGCTGCACTGGTTGCTGGGAAAGGACGTACAGTGCACAAAGGCGGTGAGTGGACAATAGAGAGACCTCATATCACACGTATCTTTAGATCAGCCACGTAAACTCAGCAGGTGTGAAGAAAAATGCTCAGACTTAACAAAAGATGTACCATAACTATGATTGTAACTTTAACAGCTAACAGGCAGTCAGTCTGGTCTGTGCTAAAGAAAGCATTCAGGTCTGAGAATCCTATTATAGTAGTATAGCTTGGGGAGATAAATTCCACAATGCTAATCAGGGGAGTTTTGTATAGAGCTTTGATTTCATTCAGGGGATTGAACATTGATTCCCACCTCCTTTTCCACCTCTCTTTTTGCCTTTCTCTCCCTAATTTTCTTCCTCCTGCTCTTGTCACTGTCAGCAATACTTGAGCCCTTCGAGACCTGTTCTTGATCTTGAGAAAAAGGCCTTTCTTGTAAATGCCCAAGTCTGAGTCTTTGTGAAAGCTGGAATTCTGCATAATGAGTGCCTCTCATGGAAATAAGCTGAAAGTGAACCATAAAACACATTAAAATCCGTCACATGAATTGCTCTGATGATTCATAACTCAAACATTAATTCCAGTGTGTCTAAATAAGATGTGATGTTATTCAGAAAAGCTACTGATAGGGAAAAGTGATATGTTGTAATTCAACAATAATTTCCCACTGTGAAGCAAGACACTCTTTGTATCATAATTGGACTTTTACGAAGAAACGATTGGATGCTGCTGTTTTTTGAACACATGATTAATTATCAAAATCGATGAACATTAAAGTGAAACTAGACTTGCAGAATGAATTGAATGCCAGTACTGATATCAAAAGCAATCATTAACACACATACTTGGAAAAAACAAGAGTATTGTAATTTTCTTCCAGACCAGTAAGGAGATACAAAAGCAACAGTTTTAAAACCTTTTAGTTAAGTGGTTGATAAAAATTTAGGAATTTCTTTAAGGCAGTACAATGCAAAGGGAATTTAAGAATGCATGCCGTAGACCCATTTTTGACATGTACCAATCAAAGATTTCTGATTACTGATTTTGTAAAGCTCTGAGCAGCCAATGCCAGCTTCAGCAGTTTGTTTTCTCTCTAATAACCATAAATGATCTTACATTTCTTGCTGTACTTTGAAAGCTCAACTGGAGTAACAAGAAGATGTTTATTGCAAAATGGGAGATAAGTAAAAAAAAAAAAAAAAAAAAAAACAGCCAAATGTTTCAGCAGTTTGTTGGATTGGTGAAAATCTGCAAATATCTATTATGAAATGAAGGTATGGAATGAAGGTATCTATACATAGAGTAAAACTAAACCAGAAAGACTGACAACATGCAATTAAATTTTTTTCTTATACTGAATGTAGCTAGCTTGTTTCATCTTTTCTTGAATATCTAAAAATGTAGAAGGGCACCTTATCCCAAGATATCCAATTTGTTTGTTGGCCACAAGATAATTTCAAAAATAATTCACAGCTGTTTTCTACTGACAGTTTTGTTGGAAAACTGTTTTTAGTTACTAGTTAGTATGGTTGGCATAGTTAAAATTAGCCAAGCCCTACTAATCAATAATCTCTGTGTATTTTCTACAGTGTAAATAGACCCTCATCTTAACTGTGAGAGTTCTACAAAAATATTGCTGACTTTTCTATTCCAGCAACTAGACTCTTCAAATTGATAGGACAAAGCAACTGTGGTGCTTTCTTGTTATTTGCATGCATCTTCCTTCCTGTGTAGCAGCTTGAATTAATATATATCAATACAAACAAAAAAACAAAAATAAAAAACATTTATCTCTCTTCATGCCTTCTACATTCTACTTTCAAACACTTTATTGACATACAAAATATGTAACCAGGTATTCCTTCAGTAACATCCTAAACACTGAAGGGCATTCTTGTTAATATGAACTGATTCCGCTTACGCTGATTGAAGAAAATATAATTTTGGTTTCTAATTAGCTGAACATTAATAAAGTTAAAGATAAAATCATCCTATTCTAGTCACGGGTCAATTTCCTCATGCATTTCTAATTGACCCCATTAGATAAAAACTATTGGACAGAGAGAGCATATCAAAACTTAAAACTATTGTTTGCTATGCTAAAACAATAACATTTCAGCAGTATTCAAACTATCTTGGTGTTTCATTGACAAGTAGGCTAACAGCAGGATGGAGCGGGAGATGGACACAGAGATTCAGGCCTTGTCTCCCATAATGGGGCAGTTAATCCAGTCTGTTGTGGTGAATAGTTGAGCCAAAAAGCAAAGCTCTCAAATTCCCAGTCTGTTCATTCTCCAGCTCTCAGCTATGGCCATGAAATGTGGATCATGACTGAAAAAGCATGATCCAGCATAGTTACTGGACTGAGATTCCGATAAAGGGTGTCCAGAATTAGTCGCATAGATATAGTATGGAGCTCCGTTGTCTGGGGAAAATGGGTGTCGAGCGGCTGCTGCTGCTCTGCTGGTTGATGTAGTTCAAGCATTAGATTGGGATGACTTCGGATGCCTCCATTCAAAGGTTTTATTGGTTCATCCTACTGGGAGGATCCCCTGGGAAAGACCCAGAACACAGAATGGAGAGACTATAAATCCCTTCAGGCCTGAAAACACCTTAGGATCCCCAGAGTAAGCTGTAATGTTGCTGGACAGGGGAATATAGTCATCTCTCCCCCAAAACCCAATCTAAAATGTATAAAACATGATAGATTGATGGATAAATTGATAATTTATGGTTTAATTAATTTGTCTCTTGTTGATTTCATTTGTATTACACCAAAACTGATAGCTATATGCTATCCTTTAGATAGAAACAGTCATAAGCTCAATATTTTAGATCAGAAGAAGAAATGGTTTTTAAAATGCATTTATGTTTTTCAAAATGGAGGTCAGAAGAGAAATTAGTTGGATGGGGCAAGACATCAGGTTTATTTATGCTGAACTTGCTGCAAAAATCAAATTTAGTAAAACTCAGACACATGATCTGATGAAAGACAAAAAAATCGCATGATGGCCTAACATGAGCATGAAGAAGTAGAAGATGTGAAATAAGAAATTAGCAGGCTTAAAAGGTGTCTTTTACACTAAGTGACAGACAATTAGCGAAGGCTTGAGGTGCATGTTAGAAGATCTGGAAGGACTGCTGAGCGTTCAGGCTCTCTTTGATGCTTAATCAAAACTCGACATCTCTTGTGCTATGTGTTTGTGTGATGTCAGATCAAGCAATCTGAAAATCACAGAAACAGGCACAAAATGCACTGTTTTCTTCTGTTTGCCATAAGCTATTAAGTCTGCTCCATGAATCTGCTGGCTCCAAGGCTTGTTAAAAAGCCCGGCAGCCCATACCCTTTTGATGTAACATTTTTAACCCTGAAAATGGTGTACTTAATGCTTGTTAGGCTTACCATACATCAGTTTGAATTTACATCCTATATTCACGTGTCTACGCTGAGCTCAGTATTTCACAAATAGTCTTCTCCCTCTGTAACTATCTCTAGCTCCTTTATTAAATCTCTTCTCCTCAGTAACATTTATGTTCTTCCCTACATTCCCCTCCTGAATGTTTTTCTCCATGCCACGCCTTTAAAAATGCTGCTCTCGTCTGTCTTTTATTTTATTTATGGTTTTCTTATACTCACCCTGACATTCTGGTTGTCTCCCTGCAGCCTGTTCCCATTGATGATCACTTCTGTGGCCTGGATATCAACCAACCCCTGGGTGGCTCTCAGCTGGTGTCTGGTCAGACAGTGTTCACTGAGAGACGGGACAGGCTGACCTCTGTCACTTCCTATATCTACAACGGACACAATGTGGTCTTTCTGGGCACAAGGAGCGGACGCCTGAAAAAGGTGAGAGCAGTCATAAGTCAATAAATACTTACTGTCAAGCATAGTTATAGTATTACACCTGTGAGGATTATTTATGTTTGCTTAGGATAGATTTCTTTATGTCTATTCTGTATTTCATTCAATAATGTTGACTGTAGCTAAACAGGTATTAAAGTTTTTTTCATCAGGCAGACACAAATGGAGGAGAAAATATTTTCTTGGGCTGATGAAGTGACAGTATAGGGATGATTTGTTTCCTCCAAAAAAACAAGTTTGACGTATTTTATTCTATAAATCTCAGTTAGGAAATTTGAAATAGATTATCATTAATGTCATTTATTTATAATTTCTTCTTTCAGGAGGGTAAGTAAAAGAGTGCAAGTTAACAAAACAAAATAGATTAAATACATAATGAAAAAGGCACAACAAAGAAATGCACACAAAACACCTTTAACTGTTTTTTTAAAATGAATCCTGTCCCGTGTTGTTTAACACTTACTGGGTCACAACAGCATTTTTCAATGTGAGCCAACTTGATTGGTTTAAAAAGCATAAATAATAGTAAGTAAAAGGATTTAAAAGAATTATTTTATAACTGAAAAAAGGGACAGAGAGAAAGGCAGAGAGGTGAATGAACTCGTATCTTCAAGTTTATGAAGCAAAGTGAGCATAGTTCTTTGAAAATTTGAAGAAATAAAAACATTTAACCTGATTTCTAAAAGGTGCTAACAATACCTCTTATGTTCAGTCGATAATTGCTTTTTCTTCCATGTGTAATGGTTCTAAAACACTCGCCGGTTTCACTGGGTGTTATTTCTTTGAAGAATTGCCATGATCATTAGGAAACTTTTACCTTGAAACTTTTAATAAACTCAGTTGTAAGTTTTGATATTTTTGGCTATTGAAGCTATCGTTTGAATTTTTTGTCTCATGTTTTGCACTTTTATTGTTTCATTTATCTACCGGTGTCACACTGAAGCATCACTTTATGTTCTTAGTTGTTCCCAAAAGTCTTACTTTTTCTTAGTACTTTTGAAAAACTTTCAACAAGCAAATCACTAAGACTTTTTTTCTAATCTTTTGATCCCTTTTGATCCCTTGCAATTATTTTGTATTAAATAAGTCATCTACATGAAAAGGTACAGCTGTCTACTTCTAACTTTTTTCTACTCAGAGTATCAAACAAGTTATTTGTTTAAACAATAAAACCTTGATCTTTCCATGTAATCACTGGGAACATGGTACTAAAAGCTGACAGGCAAGTGGTCAAGTGAACCAAATTGTGAGCCCAAAAATATCTGGAGAATGCTTGATTGTTCACTCTTTAACTTTAGCATGCTACTGTACAAACAGACAAAATAAAAAGTTTTAGCCATCAATCTGAGACAGTGACAACATAGCTGTGATGCTTTGAGATTAAAGGAACACTTCAGTGACTTAGCAGTGCACTTTCATAAAGTTTATTGATGTGTAAGAGACAGACCATGAAAGGAACGGTACAAAAATACTAAATTTACACATCTTGTCATGAACTGTTGTGGTGGAAGCGGTGAGGGAGACGCAGCAGACCCAGATGAGATGAATGATGGAAGTTTAATGATGAAAATAGACTTAAATAATTCCAAAAGTCCACAAAATCTGGCAGCACAGTAGAGCAGAAGGCTAGGGCTCAGCACTGGTAGCAACAGGCTACACACATGGACTACACACATTGACAAGGACCCAATAGAGACGCTGAGACACAGGTGGCACTAAATACACGGGAGGGTAATCACAGAAACGAGGCACACCTGGGAAACAATCAAGGAGAAGACAGGACAACACGAAGACTCAGGGACACAGAAAACTCTAAATAAATATGCAGAAAAACACAGATCCTGACACATCTTGTTTTGAGAGAATGATTTATTCTTTGTATTAAACCTTCTCAGCCTCATAAAGGTCTACTCTTCAGACTTTTATAATCAAATTATCTCTTAAAAAAAACCCCAAAAGAATGAGGTGTAATATTTCATCTTAATCTTCTAAACAATAATACCTTAACAAGTTAACAAATGTGTATACTTTGATACTTAAAATTAATTGAAAATGCCTCTGCTGTGACTCAATTTAAAAATTGCTGTATTAAACATTAGAAATATTTTTCAGTTAATATAGAAATGCTCATCACACTGACACATCTGTTGCCTCATTTGTATCTCACATTCTCCTGATGTCACATGATTCTTAATCCATTAACTGTAATTAATGCAATAATCCTCTTAATTATGATCTATTTAGCATAACTGGATATGTCAAGAACATCACGATGATTATGTTGGGACATTATTCATTTGCACAAAGATGCTGCTACCAGACAATTCAGATATGTTTTTGCATCCTTCAGACAGTGACAAATTGATGTAAATCTCTGTGTATGGCCACTTGAGCCAAATCCAAAGTGCATAAATGTTCATTTATTCCTTTCTTTTAATTAAATGTAAGAGGTCATTAGGCACCTGTAAAAACATTTGTAAAATTATTTTCTTTCAGGATTTATCATTAAAAATGACTGCATTTACCACTTCTGAGATTTAAAACATTATTTCTAATGTCTTCCTATACATTTAAATACATAGCTACAGGCAGGTGTGGAGACAACTTGCTGTTCTTAATGAAAATGCAATGAGTTAAAAGTGTTTTCTTCTTTCTTTCAACTTTATTTTTCACTTCATCAAAGGTGTGAAAGAATAAATCTGCGGCAAAGCTCAGAGGAGTAATGAGCACTTCTTTTTTATTACTTAAAACCCATTTTATTTCTTTGTTGCAGACCTCAGCTAATGACCCCAAATTATTTTTTGAGACATGCTGTGTTATAAAGTAGAAATGCTCTTTGTAAAAGTACTATAACCCCTTAAACTTTTTTATGTTTTGTCATGTTACAATGCTAACTTAAAATGGAGGAGAAAATTATATTTGGTTTCGATATTATTTTTTTTCAAATAAAAATCTGAAATCTGAGTCAGTACTTTGTAGAACCACCACTTGCATAAATTATAGCTTAAAGTTTTCTGCGATATGTCTCTACCACCTTTACACGACCGAGGTTTGTAGGCGGACCAGAGTTTGCTTTTGTCCGACTCAGAGTTTCACTCCTCCCCAAACGAACCAGACTTTCCAGCCGGAAACAGAATAAACAAGGTTGATGTGACTGTGTTCTTAAATGCTAAAATCAGTACGCATAGTCTCAACGCCTGGAGACATTTATTTCTACACAAACTCTTATGGTGAGTTTGAAACTCATTCACATTCATTGATTCAATAATATGAGGCAAGCAAACGAAGCAAGGCCATCAAACTATCGTGAAGTTGATGAGCTCTCTCCATGAGGCTGATAAAGCTGATTCAGCTCATTGTCCACCATGGTCATTCCAAGTGCATCCTGTTTGACTTTATTACGGTCAAGCTTCTATAAGAGTCAGTTTTGCATCGGTACTAACTTTAAAGGATGCTGGGCCCTGCTTATTGCACAGAGGAACTGCATGCAGCTGACTTAGGAAATGTGTGAGAGGACTGTTGTGACATTAGCCTGGGGGTTTCAGTCTTATGAGAAGCAATCTGTCTGACACACAAGAAGCACACACACACACAGGTCCAGACTAGGGGCACAGATAGCATCACTGCAGCTCTTTCTTTTGATGAGCCATTGGGGAATAAGACAAGATAGCCTGACAGTGGGAAAGGAAGAGAAGGAGAGACGAGGAAGTGTAAGGCAAAGTCAGTCTAATGGCCAAGGGAAAAGAAGAGAAACAACAAATACCAAAGAAGAAAGACAGAGAAAAAATGTAATGTGACAAAAAATTGAAGCAGAAAAATAGTTAGTGCAAAAAAAAAATCTTGACTTACTATGAACTCTCAAAGAGACCGGTAAGTGAGCAGAGCAAGGCATCCATCATGTCTGTAGTTGAGTCCAGAGCTTAAAGGCCAGAGTTACAGTCATTACACAGACTGAATGAGCAGCTATGATCTCAAACTCCCAAGAGCCTCCATGGAGCACAGGGTCACTTCTCCAATTCTATTCCATCACACCCAAATGGACAGGTTCAGTGGAAATGGGGCATGACTATAAATGCCATCAGCAGATCATGTTAGTAGCAAAGGTCAGGTCTGTCACTGCAAAGGTGTCGGCAGGGTGAAAGGTCACAAGGACAACCCACAGACTTACCGACTGAGGTTGGTGCAGCATATGGATGCACTCATTGGCAGCTCCTGATTAGACTGCTCATGTTTCTGATAAAACAGGACATTTCTATCATCATGTGACACCGCTTTGTAGCCTCAGGTGGTTCATTTAAACTGAGTAGTTTTATCCTACTGGGTAACTCTGGGTTGAAAACAGAAGGAGCTTTTGCAGCTTGCATGCACTAATAAGGTAAAAAGTAATTATTTTCCACTGTTGTGTATTTAAATGGATTTCAGTAGGATGAATGCATTCAGTACCACATTTCCACATCATAGGAAAAACCCAACGTGAGCACCTTATTCAATTGTGTGACTTCAAGTTGTTAATTTATTGCAATACTGATGCACATCTGAATGCAGTATTGTGGCATTCATTTACGGTTAAAAAACAACAACTTATGTGACAATATGCTTTTGGAACTGCCATATCTGCTCTTGATAAAGCACACGAGGGTAGATCATTTTTCACAAAACTGGACATTTGGTTCAATAGTAAACTCCCTGATAAAAGTGTAATGTGTAATGTATGGGTTTTAAAGTGAGATAACACATATTACGATGTAATATGTGTTATCTCGCAAGAGCCTCCATGTTATGAAAGTAACTAAAACATGAAAATGAAGAGATTGAGTTAGTCATATATGTTTGGCTGCAAACAGATCAGATTCCTCTGTAAAGCAGGGCATTATGCCAAATTATTCCACTGCTATATGTGTTTGGGTAATTTCTGAAGTCACAGAAAGGAACTTACATTAAGTTGATGTCAAATAAATGAAATGTCAAGTATTTTTGAACCAAGCATTGTTCAGCTTCTACACCATCCCACTAACACATCTATGTTGCATAAATTTCTAATTACTTAATGTCATACATCCTACTACTGTATTTGTATGTAGGATATTAAGCTTTTTTCCCTCATGCAAATAAGCAGCAGACACACTATGATGACATTATGCATTTTTGTTGAAAGCCCTGTGGCAGGTTTAAACAAACAAGCCCTGTGGCAGCTTCAAACACATTACATTTGCTGAGTAGAATTGATTTTCTGCAGAGCTCTGTTGTGCTCTGAAGAACTACAATACCACACTGGAAGAGGATGCTCCTCTGACACGGGGAGTGCTTTTAAATATTGTGCAATTTGGGCCAAAATGGTCCCTGCTTTTAGCAATAATTACAAGGTTTTAAGTGCATCAGAGTTAAGGAGCACAACAATGATGTCATAGCTGCTGGTGTTTATAATAAACAAAAAGACAACACCAAATTTCATAAATACATGCCTCAAGACTATTTGAGTAAAGTTACTCTTAGAGTCACAGGTTAGTAAGTACTTAGTCTTTGCACATAAAATTAGAAGAAAGCTATCACGAAGGAAGAAGCAGTGTTGAACAATATATAAACCTCCCACCGTCTTATCTCTGTGGCTCTAGCAACTCGGCTACCATATTTGCTTTGAAATGACTGGAAATGTTAAGCTTATGGCAAATAAAGCCTTGGTCAAATTCTCTCATGTGCAAATAGTGCCTTTATTATGGCTTATTGAGAGCGTTAAGCGGGTGGGGAAATTCTCTGGTGCACTGCTAAATAACTTGAACTTTTCAAAGTCACGGTTTGTAATGGCGTGGTCTGGGAAGGGGAGATTTGATTCGATGATTGAAATCACTAGAATGGGCTTTCAAAGCAAGGAAAGAGTAGGTGTGTTTGAGGCTAAACTGAAAGGATTTTCATAACTGCATGAGCTGGACCTGAGGGTAAAACTCTGCAGAGTGGATTGTCATTGGATGTCTTAGTGCAGCTGAAATTGTAAAAGGTATTAAGAGAGGCAATTTTGTGATAACACAGGGAGGTGTCCATCTTTCTGCTTTTCATGACCGACTTTAATTGAGCTGCTCCATCTTTTCCCCTCCAACTCTTTGTCCTCCTTTTTTCCTTCTCTTGCTTTTCTTTCTACTGTTTGCTCACACAAATGAAAATACACAAGAGAACTGTGACGGCACTGCGGTAAGGAAAATGAAGACCATACGGGTGCCATGAATTGTTCCACTGTCCCCCTCCCACTGCTTTTGTTGGTGGGCCATGGGAACCGGACAAACAATGGGAATGATTTCAGGGATAGCGTGCAGCATGGAGGAGGAGAGGAAACAGAAAGCAGGAAATCATGTCCTGAAGGAGATAGAAAAGAAGTGGATATGCACAGATGGAGAGGAGACTGTGGTCAAGTTGCAAAAACAGTAAAATGACGATTGGAGGCTTGCCATGCAGCTGAAGGCCAGGGTGGAGGGAAATTTAGGTTTCTGTAGGTTCTGTAACTTTTTAAGTCAAACTTTCACACACACACACATACACACACATGCTACGTTTTACTAATACATCATGTCTCATAGCAATGATCAATATCTCTCTCTTTGCCGAGTCCGATGATACAGATCTCCACATCAGCGATGCTCTCTGTTGTCATTAAATGCTAACTGCTGCTCAGCTCGGTCCTGGGCTATGCTTCATTAGCATTCACAGAGGCATCATGAATATATGGGTTAATCAATGCACACTCTCCTGGGCTGTCAGCCACAATCGGACCATATGCACAGCCACTCAAGCTTAAAGGTGAACAGTTGTTGGACCCTTATGTTCCTGAGTGCCCTGTGTCATCGTAGAGATTCAAGCCTGCAAGCGACCTCTCTGAAGTCTGCTCCAAAGTCTGCTTTCCTGACATTCCATATCTATCTTCCTTAGATCTAGTCTTGCATGTAGTTTCATTCTGCAGCTTGTCTGTAAGCCATACAAGATGTAGTGCTAAACTTTAGATATTCATAAAAAGCTTTTAGTTTAGCTCAAATGTTTTGTATCTTTCATTTAGGCATACCAATGAATTTTCAGAATAGTAACAGAAATTTACGGTAGAAAAAAGCACATAGACCGATTTAAAGTATTGCAGACATAAAGGTCTTGAGGGACAGATGAAACCTTGTCAGCGTGGCAGATTGGGAATGAATCATTGAACAGATTGCTGCTTGCCTCCTAGGTCATCATCCATATGTTTAGGTTAACTGGACATAGATTGGCCAGCGATGCAAGACATGGACTATGTCTCTTGAATTTAAACTGCCTTTAACCCATAAACAAAGTCATCTACACAGTTTTTTAACTTTGGTAAGAAAAGACAGACCTTTATATGCAAACATCCCTAGCTTATAAATCATCGTTTATAATCCATCCCATATGTAAACAGTCACTGCAGAGACGTCTTGGTAGGCGACTCCATCATAGAAGGTCTGGCAGCGCCAACCAGACTCGAGCCAAGTCATATCTTAGAAGTCATTTCTTGTTTTCTTTGGCTCTCGTGGGATTAGACTGTGCTTAAGATGCAAAGCCATCCATGAGAAAGGAAGGCTGTTTTTCTTAAGCACAGGCTCAGGTTGCATATTTGTTTGGGGAAGCCAAACTGTTGTTTATAACCACCACAGGTCCTGCAAGATAATTTAAGCAGCAGGACGGATATTGCTGCTGTTGGGTTACATATTTTCGAGTTAAATATATGTCCTTTTTTTCTGTTTGATGCTGGGAAAAAGGAATTAAATTAAAGACACACTGAGGTCAAATAAGTGTGTACTAAAACTGTTTCAATACAAGTCTTATTTCATATGGAAGGGACAGCACAAGGAAGTCTACAGTAGAAGATTTCTGAAAGTAAAAATCTGGACATTAGGCTCCTGTTCAAATAAAAGCTCCCTGTGCACTGTGTTATGCAGTGTAGTTGAGGTAGATGAGTAGTATTTTCATATTAAAAAATGTTTAGCTAAGAATTATTTTAGATTGGTGTGACTGTCACATGACCGGAAAAGCTGGGCTGTTTATTAGGTACAACTGTTTTAATGTTTTATCACAAATAGTTATTCAGCTATTTACATTGAAGAACACTTGATAAGATCTGAAGATAAACACCTGGAGAACATTTTTATAGATAAGAGGAAAAGTGATTTTGAATCTGGAATTACTTTTGTGGAAACTGCTGATTTAGTGGGATTTTAATCAACTGCCATCTATGTCATTTAAAGAGAAATGTCAGGAAAGGGGAAATATCCAGTGAGCAACAGTTTTGTTAATAAAAATGCCCTAAAGATGTCAGAGGTCAGAGGAAAATGTGCAGGCTGGTTTGAGATGATAAAATGGCAGCAGTGGATTTCGCACAAACTCTCTAAAATTGGACAACAACAGATTGGAAAAATGTTGCCTGGTCTGATAAGACTCAACTTCAGCTGTGATAGTCGAGTCATAATATGACATAGACAACATAACTGTAAATATTGAACCATTCTGTCTGGTGTCAACATTGTAGACTTGTGCTGTTGGCTCAACAGTGCAGCGGATAATTTCTGTGGCACCACTTGGGCACGATTAGAACCAATTACAAGTAATGTAAACATCACAATCTATTTGGGCATTGTTCCTGACCATGTCTATCCCTTTATAACCACGGTGCACTCATCCTCTAGTGGCCACTTCTGGCTGAATGATGCACCTTTTCACAAAACTCAAATCATGTCAAGCTGGTTTCTTGAGCATGAAAATGGGTTTACTGTAATCCAATGGCCTCCACAGTCACCAGATCCCAATAGAGCATGTTTGGGATTACTTGAACATTGAGATTCACTTAATGCAGCGAAGTCCAAGCCCAGACTTAAAGAGCTTCTTTACTGCAACTTTAAATCTACAAAGCCCTGTTTCCAATGATGTTCAAGAAAGCAATTTTTTTTCCATTGACAACATATCCCAAATAATTACAGCACATATTGTTGTAACAGAAATAAAATATATTAAGTTATTTCAATGTTTAGAAATCAATTAATCTCATAAATCCTTAAAGTCTGAAAACTACACTAAGTAGTCTACTTACTAATTATAGAAAAAATAATTTTTTTAACTGGTCAGGTGGGAGTAATCGACCCATCAAACACAGGTAACTCACAACTATACCAAATTTTATCACGATTTAATTTATTCTATTTGCTTAGTGAATAAGATGCTGATTCTGGGTGCAAAAATGTGAAAAACTTATTATGCAGCTAATACATCTTAGTGACTTGGCCAACATTTATTGTTTCATGTTTGGTCTGTCCTTTTAATAATACAGCACACCCAAAGGTGGTCCAAATAAGCCATCATGTTTACAGTTTGCAATTACAAATTTTATGAGTGCAACCAACAGGAGAGTGAGTTCCTTTACTTTAATTATTTTTTTGTTCGCAACTCCTGTCTTGTGTGTACGTGGGCAACTATGTGTGTCACCTTCAACAAGCAGGCTCATTATAAAACTAATTAAACCCGCCTTACTCTCATTATAAAGCTGTAGGGCTTAAGGAGAGATTGAGGACCTGGTCCTCCCAGAAGGCGTCCACCTGGTCAGCCCCGTTTCAGATAATAAAACCATGTGTGAATGCGCTGAAATCAAACCGCTCGGATCAGTCATGATGGGTCAATATTTGTCAGAGCTCATTTTAGCATCTCTATCCCTTAGCCACTCTCATGATATTCCTGCCAAAATGCCACAAAGCTCAATATATCTGTCCTCTTTGTGTGTGTGCGTGCGTTTCCCTTTTTTATACTTAAACATTGTTTTCCAGCAGAAATGCTTACATTCTCATGTGCTATTTATGAACAGAAGAGTGTGGGAAAGCATATTGAAATCTGTGTGTATGTGGGATTCCAAAGAGGAAAAGAGAATCAAGACCTCTAATGAGAGTACTATATTTTAAGTATCGTTTGCAACAAAAATATGCATGGTAATAAGCCAACAAACAATCTTGAAAGGATAGTGCCCTCTACATGATCTAAAAACAACAAAAAAAAGGTCCTGTCACTATTGCGGCTGGGTGGTATTGGATGAAAAACTGAAGCTATGTCCTAACGTTACTTCTATTTCTATCCTCCTTTCCACCTGATCTAAAACACACAGCTTTTAGCAAACATATCCCCCCCTCTGTTTTTCACTCCTGGCTGCCTGGGCTGACTGTTGGCGAGGCGCAACTGCCTGGAAGGTGGAGCCGTGATTGATTGATGAAGTTTTGGTGCCTGGGGGATCCAATCATGTAATCAGTTTGTATTGATTGACTGTCCCCACTGAGAGAATGCTGAGGCTCTGCCATATTGTGCTAGCTAGACCTGGCAAACGCTCAAAATCATCTGCAGTCAAATTTGATTTGGGTGCCGAGGCCACGTGCTCAGACTCATGCTGGGAAGATGTGGCATAATCACGCTGTAGTCGTTTGAGAACAATTCCACAATTCTCCACTCCGTGTCTTCATGATCTTGCATTTCTTGTAATTATTATGATTGGGAAATTAATTCAGCTTTACTATAATTGCATCACACAGCAAATGATCCACTTTCAATGGAATTTAAAAGGAGCTTCAGCTTGGGTTTGCATTGCTAATAAGGGTTGTTTCTTGCTGTGTTTGCTTTTATTCCGACTTTGCTGCCTCTTTCCCACTTTTGATTTTTACTTAGTGTGTCAAGTTATTATTAATATTGATGCAGTTTACATTATTCCTGGAGAGATAAACATAGGTTTTGTGATTGCAAATACAGGCATTTTTCTGGAAATAAGATTAAGGACTGTTGTAAAGAAATGCACATAGAAAAAAGTAGAAACCAGATGAAAAGCAGAAACACTTTCATTATGCAGAAACTAGTACGTAAATGTAGTTCTACAAAAATAAGCTGCCTATTGACAGAGTGTGCATCAGCGACAGACTTTGAACAAAGGCTCACCTGCTTATTATTTTGCTTATCTGAAACAGCACACATTGTTTGTCAAAGTGGAAAGGAAAAGTGAAAACCTTTTACCGTTTGGCATCTGTTATGTTTGCAGTCAAAAGAAATTCTGTTTAAAAGCCATGAATTCACAAGGAACTGTTTGAGTGCAATGGAAATTGCGGCAAAGCTGGGAGGCAAACATCTTGGAAATTTTCTTAATTTGGTTTTTGAGAGGTGATAAAAAGATAAACATAATTTTTAATCTATAAGAATCCAGCCTGAGTAGATCCAGGGTTCTGTAAATCATCTACTCATTTGATGGAGAAATGCACAGCACATGTATGGGACATGGTCCCAATACTCAGACAAAATGCACTTAGCTATTTGCTCGTGATTGAGGAATAGATGGTCTCAATGGTATAAAATCTGGTCGTTTTATCAAATTTATGTTGCATATGGGTTTTTTCTAATTTTATTTAAAATCCCTTCAAGGGTCAAACTCAGCATTGTAAATTATATTGTATTTTTATGTTTTTACTATATTTGACATCTCCACTGGAGGATAATTTATTTACAGTTGTGCAGCTGTGATCGGATGAACCTCTTTGGGAATAAAGAAAAAAGTTTGATGTATAAATTGTTAAAAATGTTATAAACAGACAAGCTTAATTCATTGATCTATACTTTTCTTTCTTGTAGGTGAACATTTTTGCTCACGATAGTGAAAGCAATCTTCATTTTCTTGTTAATTGTAAAGGTTAAATTTGTTTTTTACTGATAAAAAATAAATAGTATCTCTTTGTTTCTGCTTGTTGACGTCTCTTTAGATCAGGGTGGACGGCGCTCAGGAGGGAGGAGTGCTGTATGAGACGCTGACTGTGATGAAGGACAGCAGCTCAGTCCTACGGGACATGGCCTTTTCCCTGGACAGGAACTCTCTGTATGTCATGTCTGACTATCAGGTGAGGAAACGCCCTTATTTTGGAGCTTCTGTCAGAAGAGCTGCTGAGCAGGGTGGGGATGTAGCGACAGGCGAAAGCCTGAGATCTGAAGGACGCCTGCGGGTTCAAGTCACTTTGAGAGCGAACCTTCAGCATGCTGATGTGCCCTTGAGCGAGTCGTTGAATGCATAGCATGGAAATTTGGAGCTGAAACTTTCATTTGATGTGAAATTATTTTTTATTTGTTAAATTTTCTTGGTGTTGGGTTAGAGAAACTGATAAAATGACGCATTAGCTGAGGCACAAAAAATAAATAACTCTTCTTTTTGAGGGATTTGCTTGGATTGAACTTATCAGGATGCTGCACATAAGGCTGTTTGCTTTGTTCTGCATAAATAATAATTCCTGCTGGAGCAAGTATTTACAGTTTAAAAATTAGCAGCTAACACAATTTCAAATCAAAAACAGCAATAAATGACTAATGAATATTATATTTTTTGGAATACAACCAAATGATCATGGCTTATCGCCAAAACACAGAGAGGAAATTCAAATTTACGTCTACAGAGGGATTGTTAAATATGTAGGCTGTGTGTGAGGGGATGGACCATTGCTCTAATTACTTATCCAAGCGAATCGACTTACAGTGCGTGCATCTTTTGTGAGCACTCCTGACACACAAACCGTGGAAAGCCACTGAAGGTTTTTTTTTCTGGATGAATGTGCCCCCCTATTGCGCTCTTCACTTGGCCCGCCATCACAGAGGCAAATAGTTGTTGCTGGACGGTATTCTCTGCACTCATTGCGGATAAGAGAGAACATTGGTAATCACTTTCAACTCCCATCAAGTGATTATTTTGGCGCAATGGCCTGCCACTGTGAAATGGGATTAGGTTTCACTGTGGCCAGAAAAAGCCCCTATCACTGCTCTCTGCTGGAATCTACCGAAGCAGAGTCACAGGACGGAGAGCCAAAGGCCAGCAGGGGCAATCGCGGCAGCACCAGTTATTACAGGGTGGCTCACTCTTTTCAAGAGCATGAAAATGAACTTTAAAAGCCATCTATCTTTAAAAGTATGACGTTTAAGGGAACAAGGAATGTCATCAAGGAAGGAGGCGGGAGAATAAAGACAGTACTGTGTGGAGCACCATTTTCTAAAACAAATCAAGGCACTTCTTGTGTTTGTGATTGACTGGAAGAGACACAGCATCATTTATTGATGAGCTCTGGTTGTTCAAGGAGAGATGCGAGCTTCTTTCAAGGAGATTTCCAGCTACTTTCTCCCCTCACATCTCCCTCAGTGGCGCATAATAACCAAGCAGGAAACCAGAATCCCAGCTTGACCGAGCTTTTTCTCTCAATATTAGAACAGCTTTGGCTTTGTAGCCCTCACAAGCTTTGAGGAAAGTAAAGCCTTCCTCTGTTTGTCTCCATCTCCATCTTTCCCCGAGCGCTCCCCGAAAGACTTTCCCGCAGCGCTGGTAAGGAATCCCCCCCAAGAGACAGAGCTTCACTTACAGATTTCCCACATTTTCAGTGGATCCCAGTTATGAAGGATTTTCAGATTGGTGGAAACCACACAATGCAGCCCTGATGAGGAATGAGGAATGAGGCACATAAAGATTTGGCTGAGATCAGCCAACTCATGTGGAATGACAATAAGGCTCGCCGTCTACTCTCGGTTTGAAACACGCAGGGTTAGCATGATGATGAAGAGTGAGGCAAAATAAAGGCAAATCACAGTATTTATGTGTGGATATAAGTGTTTTTCTTAAAGACCATTTGGGAGCAATGTTTGATGTGAAAAAAGGTTTCACAGCTGTCTTAGTTTTTTTCACTCACTATGTGTCTTTAGTTTGATCATTCTTTAGTACAGTAATGCTTATAATCCAAACACATGACTCACAGAGTTTTCTTCCTCTGTCTGTGAACTGATGGCTAAGGCCTTCAGCCTTGGAGTAAACACAAAGCTGCTGCAAGTTTTTTTCCAGGGAAATCCCTCAGAGTGCCTCTCATGAAAATGCTAAATCATTCCTTGAAACCCCCACCATGCACATCTTTGTTTCTCTCCACCTCCCTCTTTTTTCTCTATACTATTTTTTTATTAACTCTGAGTGTTACCTTTGCACACTTCCTGCCAGATGAGTTGTGTAAAGTGTCTGAATTATGTTTCAAATGAAATGAATGTTGTTCATTTTATTTGACCAACATTCATGTGAGGTAAGACACTGTATGGCTAGATTCTCCAAAATTTTCAAAAGACTTTTGCCTTAATTTCCATTTAAACCTAACTTCATTGCTAACGCTCAGTCATAACAATTTCAATTTGACTGAACAAAATAACAGCACATTAAGCTGCTATGTTTGCTTAGTGTTTGCAAAGTTTGGTGTTTTCCAACTCACAGATTGAGAAAGAGATGAAGATAGTTTCTATCATTCCAGTCCCGTTCCTGGTTAGTTTTATGTCCCTGTGGTTTATTTGTCATATTTTACCAAGATTTATTTGTTTACAGTTTATAGGATTTTTGCTGTTTTCTGGAGTTTGTGGGTTAGATTTTGCAGTAACATGTTTTGTCTGTAGCGGTCAACCATGAGCGAATAATTAGTCCCCATCATCAAAATAATCACAATACATCACCAGTAATAAGTATTAGTGCATATAGTGGACTATAATAAAATAGCCAATAATTATCTAAGTAGATATACATTTTTTCACAGTATGTTAGCTTCAGTTGTTATGAAAGTGCTACATACATCAAACATAACTTAAAACGGAATTTGACTTCACAATGTAGCACCTTCTCTTTAAGATGCTCCTGCTCTTTCTGACACTCAGCCTCCAGCATGTCATCACAACAATGCTTCTCATCCCATTTACAACCTTTCTTAGGAGCACTGGACTGAGAAGTAGTTCCTATCATAAGCTCAGCAGATACGCAGTTCCACCAACTGTTTCCAAATTTCTGCTGCTGCCAATCTCAAGTAGCTGTGTGGGGGATATGAATCTAAAAAAAACCGAGATTTTACATAAACTTCCCATATGCGATGGTATCATTACGCCATTGCAATCTTTAGTAGAGACAGGAACACTATTTAAGTTGATGAAAAGATGGAGGGAGTTAAATATGGGTTGTCCTGGTAGGAAATTTGTGAAAAGCCTACAAAATAGAGATTGAGGCAGGAGCTCCTCCTCCAGGCAGACATGGGACCTACCTTTGTGGTTGTTAATGTTCTTCACAGTGAACCACAATGACTCTGTAGTGTTCATATGCTATGTAATCCCAGTATTCTGTGCCTCTCTAGATCTGGGCATGGCCACATGTCTGTCTCCTGGCAGTCTCATGGGTTTTTTCTCATGTTAAATCACCACCTATCACACTGATGCTGCATTCTTCTGTTTCTAATTGTACTATTAATAAATGTATACTGAATTAAGCTACACATTCATATTTGTGTTTAAATTGTCAAGACATTAGCAGTTCAGTTAGCTCAGTTACAGTATCTCCTGACTAAATAAGGCCCTCTTTCTGTTTGATTGACCATATAATATACTGTATATATATAATATATATTTTGCAATTTCCGTCTCAAATTAAAGAATATGCCACATAAACACTTTAAGTGTTTCCTTTTTTCTTTTCCAATGTCCTTAGGTTTGAATAATTGAAAAAATAACAGGATTATTGGTGCAGTTGGCAGGAAATCTCTAACAGTGACATTTTCATTTTTTCTCTTTCTGTGCTTCTAAAGTTTCCTTCTACTCCACTCATCTTACGCTTTCTTCAGCTTCATTTTTTTATATGTTGTCTTTTAGGCTGTGGTTTCCGAAAAGTTGCTTGCTCTGTAGCAAAGCAGTATTTGCAATTAAATTATTATTATTTGTGGTATTACTTACATTCCTAATTTGTGGGCAGTTTCTTTTGTCCTTTCCTGACTCATTTCTGCTGCTTTTATTTGATAATGTTTTAGCATTAGTAATCTCACTTATTACCTTGAGGCCCTTTGGTAAAGGCTTGTGCTGAAGTGAACATTTTTGCCAATTAAGTTGTAGAGCTGCTGATTCTAATTTCAAACATTAAGCTCTTATTGGTGACCAGTGCCGCTGACCTTATCTTGGTTTAATAAGCCCAACAATTCCAAGCAATTTTGCAGGTGTTTAAAAGATGCTTTTTAACTGAATTACATTTGCCAGGATTAATTTAAATATGGTAATGTGGTATATGCTAGATTTTTTAAAGCAACATGAAGATCAGAACTCAGCTCTTCACCCTTAAACAAAAAGACATATTCCTTCACACAATCTTGTTTTTGTAAAGTTGTTATCTCATTTGGTTTTCCTTCAGTGGTTTATACTCTTTTTGAATTGTGACATTAAAAACAAGGAAACCTAAGATTCATGCACATGCAGAATCTAGCTCTAACCAGACTGAAAAACTTTGCTAGTGGGACCTGGAGAAGAGACTAAGTATTAACAGATTGTTCTAAATTTCTGGCTCACGTTGTTTGTTTTCTAAGCTTCAGGTTTTCAAAGTCTGTCAGAGGAAACAGCCAACATGCCATTCTCCATCTGCACATCTAAACACAACCAAGCATTTATCTGTAGGAAATAAAGTATGAGTTTATATGTTGTCTTGATGATGATGATGGGTATTTTACCTCAGTTTTCCATTATTTACCTTTCTACCAGTTTTGCCAACCCCCATCTGATCTTACAGCATGAATATTACTTCTGGGAAATTTTATTTAACATTTAATGTATTGTGCAAAAATAAGCTTGCGATTTACATCTTGTACCTCAAAGTGTTTCTCTATGTCGCGTTTTGTTGAAATGCATTTTCACTGCTACCCATTTTATTTATTACCATGTGTGTTGAAGGAGAGATACTTCACAAGATCTGAATTTTTGAGCTTCATATGATATTATAATATTATTCCCTACCCAAAAATATACTTGGAGTGTTGCCTCAACTATTATCATGCTATTTAATTAGATATTTAAATGTCAAAAATACTTGAATGGTTTTATAAGTCTTATTAAACCTAGAGAAATAGCTGTTCCTCTTGAGAGCATATTTGATTGTCTTTAGGTCAGCGTGTGCATGAATGCCATGACAGTCCAGCTGTGAAAACTTTCTGCTTTTATGGAGGCAAGATGATTTTGCTGCAATGTAACGTCTTAATTTTTATGGATGATGATGCATGTTTTTCAGTTTTGCATACTCTGATACATTTTAGCCAAGTTTTTCTAACACCGTTTCCAAAAATATACAGCTGTGCACAAGAACATTCATTTTTAGAAATGTTAGAAAAGCAATCTTTACAGGTTCGGCATTAAAATAACTTAATTTAATCTGAGACACAGTTCCCATCATGGGGAGTCCTGATATGACCTGAAATACTCAGTTGACACATGACACATGATATGTTATTTTAAAGGATTTTCCATAGCAGACTGAGGGTATAGGATTTCAGAATTGCAAAGCTCCAAAGGCCTCTACATTCATCTGGCCTCATTTATAAACTTTCAGTTTATCCGGATAAAAGGGAAAAGTGGTGGCAAACTGTAGATCATAGGGTCACACATTACTTTGTAAATGGTCCAGATGTTGTGAATAATACTTTTTCTCATTCAAAAAGCTACAAATTAAATGTAATGCTGTGCTTTTCCAGCTCTGCTGTGAATGACACTGCCAGCAATTATTTTATAGGAAGCAGCCTGATGATTTTCTGTTCTGTATTTGCTTTAAATGATTAGTTTCTACAAGAACAAAAATCTCCAAACAAACGTTAAATAGATGTTAAATATTTTGTGTAGTCATGAATGATTTACAGTGCATTTACATTAATAGATACAGTGCAATAAATATTAATGAAGGGAAAATTTTTTGAACTGAAAATGTAAAGACAGCAGTGTGCATATACATTCTGTTGTGTAGTGGAAATACTGCAACCATTACAATAAACTATTACACCATCTTTTAATTAAAGCTAATGTTATGAGTATTTACACATACTGTTATTTGCATTACTGTGTTAAGCGTCTACATTTCCCATTGCTTTGTTTGATTTTGCTTCTCGGAGGCCATATTTTCTTACAATCTTAAAGTAATCTTGATCAATCTTCAGGTGTCTAAAGGCTCTTAAATATTTCTCTTTGACCCTCTGCTCCTTTTTCACTCTACCATTCAATGATCCTGATCACAATGCTGTATTGTTCATTATGTGCCTAAAAATTTACAAAGTGTTAAAGTTCCATGCTTAAAACTATCTACTACAAAAAGCTATATTTAAAAGTCAAGATTTTTATGGACAATATAAATCTAATTCTCCAAAATTCTTGTTAGTGTATATGTAGTATTTTATGCCAAACATAGCTGAATTGTCATTTTGTAAACAGACTCAGCTAAATAAATAAAACAAAGTGTCTTTGTGAAAAATCTATTTTTAAAACTGATTAAGTGAAATTGTGGTTCACAGTTTTGGTGCTTAGAGTGAGGTTGTCTTTGAAAGGTCTGTTTGGAAATTAGGTTGCATGCTAAACTTAAGACTTTTTCTTCTTTAGAAAATGAGTGATAGTATCAAGAAGACTTCCAATGCAGCTCAAGCATTTAACTACACTTTTGACTGAAATACTTTTTGTTTTCATCCACCATAATACAATATTTTTTTTATCCATTTAAATAAACTTTAAAAAAAAACTCACCTTGGTGTTATTGCTGCAATACACAACTTAAAATAGATGAAATTACTTCTTAATGAATCAAATGAATTTGCCTTTAAATTTAAGTTCAAGTTCATGTTTTGAGTATACTTGCCTGATTTAGTCTTTTTGGGGGTCTAAATTTAATTCTAAGTCCAAACTTACGTAGATTACTTTTGTAATGGGCAGTTTTACTGGGTCTAAATCAGAGCTACAAATAGATGTACCATTGACTATCTGATTGACATCTAACAGTAGATTCAAAATTGAAATCAAAACTATGGCTCAGTGGATAGATTTCTATAACCTGAAATTAATTTTTAGTTGTGCTCTGAACATTTTAAATTATCAAAGGGCTTCTCTCCAAAGCCCTATGAGCTGTTGCTCTTTCTTTTTCCTTCTCCTCAGCATGAAACACAGGTATGTTTTACATGTAAATTGCAAACAATTCATAGATGTGGGACATTTTTCTCACTGTAGCATACTGATCTCTAAGAGTAAGGGGCATGAACCAGGTGTGGTATTCATTTGCATCAAAACCGTGGACTGTTTGTTGCACCTCCTTGGTAACATCATAATAGTTGAAGCCATAACAGCTGCTGGATCTGATAAGCATTGCAGCCGAGGTATGAGTGTTATAATAATTTACTTGGTTTGGACAAGTTGAGGCCTTTGTATGAAGCCAACTTAGGCAGTTCTGCTTCAAATTCACCTGGGAGTAATCTATCCAGATGTGCACCAGAAGAAGTTAATATTGCTTCCACCGTGCCTCACCCAGGACCTTGTCATGCTGCCAACATGATAATAAACCACTACAACCTCTCTATGAAAGTTGTGAGAACCTTCACTATTAAGCACAATGTTGAGCTCACTCTGATCTGGGCATAAAAAGACCTCTTTAAAACCTTCTGCACAATCTATAGACTGTTTTTTTTAACATTATAGTGTTCTTAATCTTTCTGAAGGGGTTCTAAGGAGGCATTTCTGGGTTTATTTCAGTAAGCTCTTGCTCAAAACTGATCCACAAAGCAAATACTGCTTTACATTTAGAGCAAGCATTGTATTCTTTGTAAGGTACCAGAAAGCAGATCCATTCTTCTCTCTTTGTAAAGGTCATGCTGTCTGCAATTCACAGACCAACAATGTTAGTTTGGATGAGCTCTGGACCACAACTCTTCATGGATTACAGCCCTCGGCCCCTCCCACACTGCTAAATCATTTTGCTAATGGAATGCCACGAATGGGTTCTGAACTGCTGTTTTAAAAAAAGGACAGTTATTTGTAGGGAGCAACAGATAATCCATTTTGCCTACACAGACCTGAGAGAGCACCCACTTATGCTATCAAGTGCACCGGAGACACTCTAATCCATAATCCACTCTTCATTTCTGATTGCTTACATCAGGAAATTGCTTGCGTCATATGTACAGACCCAGAATAATAACCAAGTAGAAACCAGGCATGCTCTGGCTGCTTCTCCAAATGACTTGGTATGCAGGGATGGTGTAACAGCAAGGACTTCAAGCAGTTAATTGAGAGCTAATGCTTTGCCAGACGGGTATGCAAGTATGTGGCTATCTACAGGATAAGATTGTGTTCTTGTGTGTGAACTGAAACATAGTCAAAAGCTCACATGCTAGGTTTTGTTTAGATGTTTTTCCATGTGGTAGAACAAATGAAAATAGAAAGTGGGTGTAAGATGTTGTAGCTGCAGTTTTTTCTCAACACACCGATATAGAATTATGTACTTCTTTAAAAAATAAAGTGTTGGTAAATGTTGCACAGTAGGCTAATCTTATCTTATCTTGGCATACTTGCCAAAAAAGTATTCAATAGTGAGATATTAAGAGTTCTGTTACAGTCTAAAAACACTATGATAAGTTCTTCTTTAGCTACTCAATACAACAAACTACTGTGGCCAAAGTCCAAAGGTACAATCCCAGATCTCCCACTTAAAAATGTCATTGTCCAAATGACCTAAACAAAGATGTATTTTGGTTTTGGAGTTCTAGTTTTCTCTGCCATTAATCCACTTCCAGAATGAAGCTGATTCTGGATACCGGTTTGGAAGAAGTAATTGAAAATAAAACTGAACTCCAGCATATGGTTATACAGGAAACATTTGGAGCCACATAATGTTTAAATTTCCTTATGTGCTGGTCCTAAACTTGTGTTATTTAATGTTTGTTGCAAGTTGTATGCTATTCATACAAAGTGCAGATTCATTAGATAAAGCTTTTTTAGCATCTCTCTGACAAATCTAAGGGTGCACCAATTTATCAGTGCAGATTTCTTAATTTTGGGAGATCGGTGATCAGCCAATCCATACATGTGAAACCGATCTCATCTGCCTCAGCAAAGGTACAAAACTCGCCCACTGTCCTCTTCTGCTCTCTTGTGAGAGGGCTGATGAACAGACCAGCCCAACTGGTCATGACTGCACATTTACAAACATGACCATTTGCATTTAACAATAGTCACCCAACTGTTGCCAAGTCAGCAAGTTTCTTGCTATATTTAGCAACATTTAAAACAAACAAAAAATGGTATTGACCAAAATCAAAATTGACAGGTCAGGCTTTTTAAAAGACCAGTGATCAGAAAAAAAACTACCATCAGTGCATCCCTAGACAAATTCCTAATACAATCACAAGTGGTTAAGAATATTTGTTTGATTTTGAGCAAAAGTGATCTGATGAAGATAAGTCATTATTCAGATAATACAGTAAACATTCCCTGAAATTTTATACCATTCTGCTAAGAATTTTCTGATACAGCATAGCTTTCTCTCCTGTGCCTTAAGTCCACATGGACGTTAACTGGCTCTTATAATCCTTGAGCTGGTGTGAGATTTGCACAAATAGTCCCCTCATGCCAAAGAAAATAAAAACAGAAAGCATGACAGTGATCTTTCCATCTATTTTTTAACTGTACGCACACAAAAATGAGGACTACTTTCCACACAGTGAAACATGGCAATGGCAGCATTATGCCTTTCTTCAGCATGGACAGAGAAACTGATTTCAGCTGATGAGTAGAACTGAATTGATTGAAGAGGATTCAGTACAAATGCAGCTACAATTTTCAGATTTCAGTTTGTAAGAAAGCCACAACTGTTATTGTGGCTTTCCCTAATGAATGAATCACAAATTATCTCACTAATTTTGGGGTCCACTAATCTTCAAACTCTAATTTTTTTTATGGCCAAAAAAGGTTAGAACATATTTGAAAACAGAACACTGATATATTGAATTGCTTTTCTAAAATCTTTTCGTGGTTCTCAGCTGTTGTTGACATGCCAGCCTTCCTGCCCTCCTGTCATTCCTCTGCTCCAGGTGGTCCAGGTCCCTGTGGAGTCCTGTGAGCAGTACACTACGTGTGCTGAGTGCCTCAGCGCTGGTGATCCCCACTGTGGCTGGTGCGTGCTCTACAACATGTGAGTCTACTCCCTTCATTTTCTCATACATCCACCAAAGCAGACGGATTAAAACCACAACGTCACTGGTTTTACCAAACTGCTCACAAAGAAGCTGAGCGGGGTTAAGCCTGCAGTCCTATGATTTGATATAGCACTCTTATTATAGTCTCTGGAGCTCCCCACTATCAACATCTGGCACGAAAATTGGAAAACCAGGGAAGTGGTTGCTGGACTTTGTGATCCCTCATAAGTAGCGGCATTTAGGACAACAGAAGCTGCATGATCACCAGATTTCATTGTCTGCCGAACCAAAGGATAACGGGTGTTAATGGAGGAAAGAGGGATTAGCCTTCCAGCCACAGCGAGCGCAGCAGATGCACTTTCTGCATACCCATGAAACATTTTGGACCTGACGGAGCAAGCTTTATCTCCTCCATCTTAATTATCTGACCCCAGGTTAGCTTGCATAACACTTCGATATGGAGCAAAGGGGATTCAGAAGATTAAAAGCCTGCTTTTCGGCACCAGCCGCAGTGTTTGAAGCTGACCTCAGTCGGAGATTTATCCCTGTCTCATCATTTCATGTCTGCATTTCAGCTGGCTATATCTTGATGGTAATCAGCATTATTTAAATTACAGCTCTCTATATTATCAAACTCAAAGGATAGGGGAATGAAAAAATAATGCTGTTTAAAAATCCAAATTACCTCATTAAGTAACTGTTTTTTTTTTTCAAAGCTAATTCTGTCTGCAAATCTCATTACACTTTTTATTTGAATTAAACTTATCGGAGTGAACAGGCTGCTGTTTCCCTCCAGTTTTGAAAAGAAAAAAAGTCCCACACTGCAGAGTAAAACTACTTTGTTTTTCTGCCCTATTAAATGCAGATTGGGTTCTTTTTCAGCTCTCTGAATGACACTCACAGTGTCATGTTGACTGCTTTCAGCGTCTCACTTTCCCACCCGTGGTGATTTGCACCAAAGCACCTATCTAACAGAGTGGGTAGGGGGTGTTTGTGCACATGTAAAAAGCCTGAAGGAAAAAGGGAACAAATGGTTTGATCAGACAAAAACACAGTGAATGAAAGAAACAAAAATAAAAGGCAATGAAAGACAGTCAGAGATGAAAGGTGCCTTTTTTCTTTGACACTTCAGCTGATGAGCGGTCAGAAGGTGATCCGTGCTCCCGTAGCCGTTGTTTGCCTCAAGGAGCCGAGCCAGCAACAGCTGCCACCACGTTTCCAATCCACCTTTATAGTGAGCCATAATTACAGCAGAGGCCTCAGTGCTCTTTGAGTTCTCTCAGGAGGTGCCACCCCCTCAGCTGCATCTGAGCCTGTATTACTACTGTCTCCTTTTAGTACGCATTAAAAGAAAGACATGATGGTTTACAGCCAAAATGCTCCCTGGGTTTGCTATTACAAGTCAACTTTACAGCTGATACTCTTGCCTTTTCAAACTGAACACGCAGAGAGATGAACCATTTGGAGTTTGCCTTTCAAATGAATAAGTACAGCTGGAACAAAAAGTATCTTAGCAACTAATCCCCATTTCCAAGACTGGACAAACTGCTTGAAATTTTCAATATCCACTTGTAGTTTAACTGTATATTCAGTGTGCTTTTGTCTCGTATAAAAATCCCTGTGATGTCCCGCTGTGCTACCCATCCTTTCACTCATTACTTTTAATTGCATATTAGGATTTAGGATTTAAAGCTTTGTAATTTACTTGAAAAACAAGCCAAAACTAAAGTCCGATTAACATGCTCTCCTATTTGTGATGATTAAATGAAAAAGTAATTGGCTTTTTGAAACTGGTTCCAGTGATACTCTTTACACCAGGCAATTGTCTGTCAGTTGCATGAGATCAGGTTGTGGAGATTAAAGATCCTGGATGGAAATTCAGACATCCCTTTCCCAAGAAACTCTCTGCAGTTTATTCTGGGGGATACTAAGCTGTACCTTGGCTTGAGAGGATATACGGTCACCTCACATTTCTTAAGGGTCTGCCAGTGGAAGCCTCCATCAGCAGACTTCTTTTGATGGAGAGAAGACTTTGAACAACACCAAGATGATCAATTTACTAACCCTATCTCTAAGGCGGAGTTCAGTGACTCTACAGAGGAAGCTCAGTTCTTGTTGCTCGGGTTTTGCTCTTTCTGTCTTGATTCACATTTTGACTATATTTAGGGTTGCACTATTCACAGTGCTGTGAAAATTGAGTTCCACTTTTTGGCTCTGCTCTTCCTTCATCATGACACATACCCCCAATCTCCTTCTACATCCTGCCATCACTATTGACATCAATTTACTCCACCTTAGGCAAAACTTAACCCCTGACCTTAAGGGATTAATCCACCTTTTTCCAATTGAAGACACTGGCCTCAGACTTGGAGGAGCTGACTCTTGTCCTGTCTGTTTAACATTTGGTTGTGAACTGCTTCAGTGGAAGTAGAAGAGGGAACCTCCAAGGGAATCACATTATCTGTAAGATGCAAAGATGAAACCCTGAAGAATACTACAAGAAATGCAGCCCTGCTAGAGTCCAATTTGGACTGGGTGTTCTGGTGCGCACATCTGTGTTCATAAAATTAGAACCGGCATTTTCATAATAGGCTTGAAAATAGACAGAATTTGTCCATCCTCTAGGAAGTGGATGGACAAATGGATGGCGTAAAAGATATTTGCCCATCCGTGCATTTTTTACACCCAGTTCATCTTTGCATAGGGTGCTGGTGAAAATCTGCTGTTGCCAATCAATAAATGAGAAACCAACATGTTGGTTAAGAGGTCAAAGAGACACTGGACAAACTACCATGTGTGCAAAAAATTAAAGGCAATTTAGAGTGGCTAACAAAACTTGCATGTTTTTGGTTTGTGAGAAGATGCCAACGTAAAACCCCCACATGCATAGGAAGACGATACCATCTCCATACAGGAAGACCCCAGCTGGGATTTAAACTTAGGACCTTCATGCTGTGAGGCGACAGTACTAACCACTGCTGTGTGGATGTGGTGATGAGCTTTACTTTTATGGTTTCCACAGTGTCCAACAACTATGTTATTGGTAATGTGAAGTTGTAATTAAGCAATACTAATGCTTACGTCAGCGTATCATGTTGAAGTTGGTCTGTTTTGTAAAAACTGATCCTCTTGACACTATGTACTCTTGAAGAGTGATGCATCGTTAACATAGTTGTGTTGTACATTGTTCAATACTTATTTTCAACCACACTTTTCAAATACACAGTTCTGAGCATGAAAACAAAATAAACATGCACTACATTTTCTTAAGATTTTGAAAGCAAGAGAAAGCATAATGAAAGTTTTTTTGTTCAACAGGTGTTCACGAAAAGATCGGTGCCTGAGAGCAGAGGAGAGCTTTCGCTTTGCGACAGACATTGACCGCTGTGTGAAGGTTATTGCTCACCCGGACAGCATCGCTGTATCAGCACATAGCGTCCCCGTGAGTCTACTTATCATTCTAACCAATCACTGCACTGTCACTCCACTAAAAATGCTAGTGTTTGTGAGCAATCACCTTGAGTAGCCTTTTAGAGCCACATAGAGAGTTAAGTGAAAACCCAACAGAGATTAGCTTTGTGAGAGGTGAAGTAAGACTGGAGCTGGACTCTCCCTGTGGGGCATCTATTGGATTTGTTTTGGTTTAGATGTATTGGAACACTAATTTGATGCTTGATAAATTTGGAGATGTAGCCAGATGCTTAGATTAGTAAAAAAATAAAAATTAAATAAATAAAAATACATGCAATAAAAACAACTAAGCACACCTTTTCAAAATGGCTTTTATCTAAAATGTCTTTTGACATTTTATCATTCACACACAATGTAGAGTAAAACATATCCGTTCTCTACTTACACCAGTTAATGCTACTTTTCTCTCTTGCAGTGCATTGTGTCATTATCTACATTTTTAACTTTAATTATGATTTTTTTTAGCTCCTGCTGGAGGTAAATAATGTTCCAGACCTTTCTGCTGGAATTACCTGTTCATTTGGCCAGCAGGCCCAAGCAGAGGGTCACGTCAATGGGAATAGAGTCATGTGTCTCTCACCAGCTGGGAAGGAAGTTCCTCAGATCCCAGAGGGACAAGGTGAGTGAAGATATTAAATCTGCAAACTAGGGGTGCCTTGATTTGTCATCCTAACTGATGTTCTAAGTAAGATTGATCCGTTATTTATATGAATGCATTAACTTTTATTAAAAGTTACAACTGTAACAAACTGCTAGACAGTCCTCGGAGTGCAGTAAGGAGCAGTATGATTTTGCATCTGTGCATGTGTGTGCCCTACATACAGTAGTGTTTGTCTACAGGGTCATGAGTTGGTTGCATCTCGCTACAGTTTCAAAACAAACATAGCAGATAAGGCAAATGTCTCACTGTCAAACAAGCTGAGTTAGAAGAGTATTTAAATTATCAAAGCCTGAAGTAGTTCAAAGTATGAGAGTATTCCATGTTAGCTAATGATAAATTAAGTGTTTAGATGCTCTGTTAGGTGTTGTTGTGAAGCAAAGCAGCACCGGCAGAATGTATGATGAGTAGCTAAAGAGACAACACCCAGAGGCTACAAATGAGCCAACAGAGAAGATAAAACCCTTACATTTATTAAAGTTGCTGAATGGTCTCTAAAGCTAGACAATTTGTTTGTCTGTTACATTTTTTCTCAATAAGTGTTTGTATAATATATCTTAGATGGATCTTTGACTGAAAAGTGCTGTGCCTGCATGTGCTCATGTCAATACTTTATTTACTGTTTTAATCTCATTTAACAGCGTCGATATTATAAAACTGAATAAAATTTAAGCTATGCTAACACATGCAATGCACACAGCTAATAAATACAAATTTTTTGCATGCTACAATACATTTCATTAAAGGCTGTAATAGACACAAACTTGTTTTTCTTGAGAGTTGAACTCTGTTTTTATTTACTTCTGCTTCAGTCTGAACTAATAAATGAGGGTTTCATTATTTTTAGTTAATGTTGTAAGAGGGGAACTGAAAACATTTTAATTTCCTTTCCATTTACTTTAAAATTGAGACTTGTTCACATTTTATGATACATCATAAATGTCATGAATATTAATTGTAAAAAAATGGGTCTATTAGAAAAATCAATAGCTTAGACTAATTCTGAAATTAGTCTACAGATTCTTTTGAAATAAATTCTTAGCAACCCCGACATTAAAAAAAATTCAAAACCATTAAAGGTCTTAAGTTACCTCTCATTTATCTATATTTTGCTTCAAAAAAGAAAGACTTTGCTTTAATCTTTTAAAGTGGTCTTGAGTCATGTTCCTTGATGGTTTCGGTATGAAGGTTTTTGTTAGAACCTCTAATTATCGCCAGTTCCTATTTAACTATTTGCAACTGTTAGCTTTTTATTGGTCATGCTTGTTAAGTTTGACCAGTGAATCATTTAGGGATAAAAGACTCAGATGTACCACTTTTTGCACGTAACCAAATTAGGCAAATAATTAATTTTATACTGGATCTTCAAGGAATTTGCTGCTGTGGCAAAATAATTTTTAAATAATTTTTTTCATCTAGCCTAGAGTTACATTTTTGAATGAACAAGAAACTTTCTATAGAAATAATGACAGTTTTTTAAGGCAGTGGCTAGATTAAACAAATAATGATTCATCTTTCAAGTCCTCTAATTGGGTTTTGCTTGATTTTACTTTCCTTTTTCAGATACTATTCATCTGCTGTTGAACATTTTTAGATGGACAATTGTTCTGCCCTTTACTTACTTCATTTTTACCAAGTTTACAGTTTACTGAATTGTACAGAAAACAAGTAAAAAAATCCTATTACATATAGAAAGCCTGAAGAACTACTGATCAAAACCACTTTGTAAGGTTACAATAAAGTCTGGCTGCATGAAGCAATGTAGTTGAAACTCTTGTAGTTCTTACACAGTACTTCAAATAGGGTTAATGTAAAAATGAAAGGTTTTAAGCCAAAGTAGACGTCCTTTCTATTTAGTGCCTCAAGTTTTGTATATATTTTAAGTCAGGTGAGGACCAAGTGCTGCAGGATTTCCTCCAACAATTTAAGCTAATCCTTGAATTGAAGCTTTTGACTGAAGGCTTTCTCCTGACAGCCCTTCCAGGAGCCCAGACACCAGGTGGCTCTTTGCAATAAAATGATAAAAGTATTACAAATTTCTCCTCATTTTGACTTCTTTGATCCTGTCTTTGTTTTGGCTCTTCTACTCATCCGTTTTTAGTCTGGTTTTTTCTTCCCCCTTTTTCAACTAACTGTATTCTTTGTACAAACACTTTCTTTCAGACTGGGCTGGTGTGGAGCTTCGTCTGAATTCAAATGAGACGGGTCAAATGGTCGCCAGTACAGAGGTGAAGTTCTACAACTGCAGCACACATCAGATGTGAGTGGACCGCCCTTCCCCCACCTTTGATTTGTTCAATAGATGGAGGAACACAACTTAATTTAGGGCAATGATGTACTGATGCTTCCAACCCCACTTAAGATCGCGCTGCTAGATAACCTCAGAGTTCAATTTATCTGTCAGGTTTCATTTAAATCAACATGATGAATTTGTCATGGGCTGTTTATTTCGCCTTTGCTTTAAGTGGTAGTTTGTGGGCTTATTGCTTACAGCTTTGAATACAGCTGACGAGTTTTCTGTTTGGTAGTACACACTCAATAGCTATTTTTTCTTGCTCTTATCATGTAATTACTATGAAAATTATTTTGAGATTTATTTGTAGAATGGTTGTTACCATGGCAAGTTAATTTTTGACATCAGTTTCTCCCGTTGTTTGAGTGCTAGTTTGTGTAAAGACAAATTTCTTTTTCACCACTGTGTCTCTGACCACAACACAGAGATGCAGATATAATTCAATTGGGATCAGTAATAAGAAAAATAAGAAACAGCATAACAAGACAAAATAATTCATCTTTTCTTTATTTATTATATGTTTGCTTATCATCCTCTGCATTTATCTGCACAGTTAAAGTTTTTAAGTACAGTTTTTACAATAACTATAACTTTAAATTTTACTGCGGCACATCAGATAAATTCTGAAGAAAATGTCCCAAGATGGTTCTGACGATGGCAGTGGTTGCTGGTGATTATATAAAACTTTCAGATGTTTAAAAAATATTGGGGCTGTTTTTAATGCCACCCAGTTGCTTTTCTAAAAATGTTTCAATTTCACTTACAGTAAAAGTAACTTATTATTTGAAATGCATACCAACAGTTTAGGTGTGTGTCCTATGTAAAGTGACAATATTAGAAAATCTTGTAATGGCTAAAATATTTAGGAAATATTTTAACAATTGCAATAACCAGATTCAAGTACATCTGGTGTACTGGAAAAATTACTTATAGCTTTTTTATTCTTAAATGTCATCACAATCCTATTATTAAAAAAAGCCAACATATATATATATATATATATATATATATATATATATATATATATATATATATATATATATATATATATATATATATATATATATATATATATATATATATATATATATTTCTTTGTGTTTTGGTTGAAAAAGAAAATCCTCCCAAAACTCAATTAATCTCCATAATCGACACTTTTTCTTCTTTACAGAAAAAACCCCTAAAAACATGAAGAACTGTAACCTTAAAACCAAAGTACGGAATGAACTATGATTTTTGAGTGTCATTACAGCCTCAAACAAAATTTGCTTTAATCCACCTTGGTTTTTAAATTGAAAACAATCAGTGAAAGATTAGGGGCATAATACTTGTACCATTAGGGGATAATGTTATAATTTCTTATTTTAGTTTAGATTCAAAACTACAAAAGCATTTTAATCATTTTTATGTGCTGAAATGGTTAATAATGAAGTTTCAGGCAGACAAAAAACCAAAAGTCTGATCTGTAGGTCTTTTGTAACAATGAACTCAGTCAGACATGATACTGAAATTCAGTTGCCATCTAATCAATACCAAAATCAAGCCCTAGTGTGATTTTGATGGTGCAATTTGAGGATACCACTTTGGACTTTAATATTTTCAAATCAATGTGAAATTTTCCTGCAGTGAAACTTTGCTGTCTGGCTGCTAGAAACTATTTCTTGAAGGCTGGCATTCTCCAAGGGCTGCTAAATGGATAAGCATTAGACTCACAGACCCCCCTCTGACCTAACTTTGTCTCAGGGGAGTCTGCAGGGGAAAATCATAAGACTCTATTTTTTTTTTTGTCCTCTTCTGGTGCCTCAGGGCAGGTAAAACTGTGTAAATTAAAGAGCACTTTATTTAAATGCCAACCAATATAAGCTCCCTAACTGGGTCCGGGAAGCTGTTTTGACTATGAGCCATTTTGCAAATGTCAACTGTATTAATCACAACAGTAAACTATGGCAAGAGGCTTGCATTTTGCATAACAATTACAAGCAGGAACAATAGCGGATCTTATTAGGATGAACGTTAATTAGTTGTATGTGTCACTCTTTAGAAACAAGCAAACTTCTGTGTGTTTGTTAGAAACACAAGACAGTTAAAGTCAAGAGGCCAAATCACAAAACTAAAAGGTCACATGAAAACCTTTCATACAATGTATTCTTTATCAGCCTCACTCCGTGTACTAAACAAAGAGTAAACAGGAGTTGGCTGAAGCAGAGTGCTTTTTTTTTTTGATTGACTGGGAATTAGTCCACTATGTACAGACATCCCATTTATTCATTTTAACTGAAACATGGATGCCACAACATACCCATAATAAATCATTAGTGATAAACAGTTGGGTGCTCATCGCATCTGCTCCACACCAATATGGCCTCCATTAGCTGCAGGGTGACCCTGTATACTTGTGTGATAAATATTTCACACAAAACATGCTCCTAACCCTGCTCCTTCTTTCCCATCTCCCTCTTTACTATACCGCCGCATCACATCAGCCTCCTTAATGAATTATCCAGTGTCTGCAGCACCCTGCTGTAGTTACACTGTGGCGATACACAGCCCCTCCCACCCTCTATGCTTTTTTTCCTCACGTAGCACTTTTTAATGTCCGTCCCAGCCTTGGGCAGCTAATTATTATCAAAATTTAATTATGTAGCTCTACAGTTATTGCCATTTGTTGGTCGGCATGAGCTGCAGTATCAAAAGACTTGTGGTGGTTTATGTCTTTCTCGTGGCTGCATCCCATTAAATAAGATTTATTGCTCTTTCTTTTTACTTCTTCAGGAAAAGTAGACATTTTCCATTGGAAATTTTCTTTAAATTGTCTCCGTGTTTGCTGTTTAATCGAGTTGGCTGAGGTTGTTTAGGAACAACTTTAATCCACAATTGACCGCATGCTAGAGGCAACTGAATCTGAGCCAAGGATGTTGCACAACCCTACCCTTCACATAATGAGCTGCCACTTTTAACCCATGTTCTACATAATCAGATGATGAATGGGTAAAATAAAAGTACCACCTGAAAATAAAGAACATTATGTGAGCAGCTGTAAAAACAAATTTAATCAGGTGAATACAGCATACCCTAATATTATTTCACCCTCTGGAGATAATTTGTAAAAAGTATTACAATAAGATCCAACCTCCGAATGCCATGCTTATTTGCACATGTGGAAATTCCCATAAAATAAATGTTCCTGAAGCATTTTTGTAATTTATGCTTTGCTTTTTAAGTTGATCAGATGCATAAGCACTTTTTTTAGTATTTGGTAACCAGGGATTCTATATCCCAGGACAATTATGGGATGTTCTATCTGCAAATCCAATTTTCTGACTTTCCAGTTGGAAATAATACCTCTAGAAGTTGGAATTTGAAATGGGGAAGTCAGAGTCTGATGTGAAGCCCTGACTGCTGTAAACAATATAGGTGCTGATGAGTGTATAAAAAGTAATGATGTTCCATGTATTGTTAAGCCAAAAATCATTCATACCCCTTGAAGGTTCAGATTCAGAGTTATTTTTCATTCAACCAAGAAGTTTATTTCTATATTCCAGGACAAATCATTCACTCTACATTCATAGTAATATTTCAAAAGGTTTAAAAAAGCACAGTGGAGCTTTGGCAAACAAGAAAGCTGGGCAACAACCAAAGTTCACCTTGCCACCACTATGCACGGTGTGGAGATTGTAAAAGATGTTAGTATTGAAGGCTGTGAGCTAGAAAAGTGCAGAAAACAGTGGCACTATGTTGTCATTAAGTCTCCATAACAACCATTTTCAATTTTCAAAAGGGTCTTAAAAAGGGTTGGCAATAATTGTGAACTGTATGTTGACAAGTTGACATCACAGTACATCTAACAAGGACATTGTATGTCCTTGATGCTTCATAGCTGTTTGGTACAGTAATTAACCTTTACTAATTAAATAATAAAAAAAATAATAACTAAAGTTTACTTTAAATGCAGAGGTTTGTCCAGCGAGTCTGCTTTCTCATGGTCATTTTTAATCATCTCCAAAATGACAAAAGACATTCAATTTTGGTGTATATAAATCTTGAGGAAAGAAATTAAATTGAATTAAGCCTGGCAAAACGTTGCTGAAGATGAGTCTGAGAGAGTGTTTATAGTTTAAAGATGTCCATATTTATTTATGGTTTGTAGTAATATGTGGTTATTTTGTTGTGCAGGTGTCTGTCATGTGTGAACAGCACATTTCGCTGCCACTGGTGTAAATACCGCAACCTTTGCACACACGACCCAAGCAGCTGTTCTTTCCAGGAAGGAAGAGTCAATGCATCAGAGGTACAGAAACAGAAATACTGCACCTGATATTTTGAGGTTTTAATAACATTGCCTACATAATTTTTGTTGACATGATCTTAGTTTTTAGAATAGTGCATCGGATAAAACTTTCATTTGAGGCTGATCCTTAGTTTTTAGGAGTAAACCAAATCTGTATTTATGAAAAATCTTTATTTATTGCATTGCATAAGCCCATGCACCAAATGAAAATGAGTTATATTTATACTGATACTTTTGCCCCATACACCCTTTTAATCCCTGTTCTACATTGGTCTCTATGCTTATGTAACAGAGCATAAGCTTATAAATACAGACACACACAAATATGTAGAAGAGGTTTTGGAAATGTGGTGCAGTGATTTGCTGTCACTCACAGCTGTAACCATGCATTTTATATACAGAATATGAAATTACAATTTTTTTTGTCAGTACGAAACATAAAATTAGACTAAACCCTTCCAGTTTTAGGTCAGTTAGAATTATCACATGTATGAGCTAGATGTCAGAATTATATATATATATATATATATATATATATATATATATATATATATATATATATATATATATATATATATAAGAGAACCAAATGAACCAGCTGCTACAAAGTGGGACTCACCCTGAATGGTTAACTGAAGGGCGGACAATCCTAATCCAGAAGGATCCATCAAAGGGTCCAGTCCCACCCAACTACCGACCAATAACCTGCCTCTCCACAACATGGAAGTTCATGTCAGGCATCATAGCGGCCAAGATAAGCAAACACATGGATAAACACATGAGCACGGCACAGAAAGGTATCGGTGTAAATAGCAGAGGAGCCAAACACCAACTCCTCGTAGACCGCACAGTTGCCCGAGACTGCAAAAACCGACACACCAACCTGTGCATGGCTTGGATTGATTACAAGAAAGCCTATGACTCAATGCCGCATACTTGGATCATTGAATGCTTAGAGATGTATAACATCAACAGGACTCTGAGAGCCTTCATTGCAAACTCGATGAAGCTGTGGAAAACCACCCTTGAAGCCAACTGCAAACCACTTGCACAAGTGTCCATCAAATGTGGCATATACCAAGGAGATGCTCTGTCCCCGCTACTGTTCTGCATAGGCCTGAACCCCCTCAGCCAAATTATCAACAAGACTGGCTACGGATACCGACTCAAAAATGGGGCCAACATCAGCCACCTTCTCTATATGGATGACATCAAGCTGTATGCCAAGAGTGAGCGAGACATCGACTCACTGATCCACACCACCAGGATCTACAGCACGGACATTGGGATGTCATTCGAACTAGAGAAGTGTGGTCGGCTGATCACAAAGAGGGGGAAGGTCATCCGCACAGAAGGGGTCTCACTCCCAGAAGGAACAATAGCAGACATAGAGGACAGTTACAAGTACCTAGGTATACCACAAGCAAATGGCAACCTCGATGAGGTCACAAGGAAAGGAGCCACAGCTAAATACCTCCAACGAATAAGGCAAGTCCTGAGAAGCCAGCTCAATGGCAAGAACAAAATCCGCGCAATAAACAGCTATGCCCTGCCAGTAATCAGATACCCTGCTGGAATAATTAGCTGGCCAAAGGAGGAGATAAAATAATAATAATAATAATAATAATACATTTTATTTGAAAGGCGCCTTTCTGGCACTCAAGGACACCGTACAGAGAACGAAAAATAGCAAAAACAATAAAATATAGCAATTAAAAGTAGGTAGAATAAATACACAACAATGTATCTATATAAAATCTATATGTAAATCTATGTAAAAATCTATATAAAAATCCCCCGATATTAAAGCCACTGATATTAAGACTAGAAAACTACTAACAATGCATGGAGGATTCCATCCCAAATCCAGCACCCTGAGACTGTACACGAGCCGCAAGGAAGGAGGCAGAGGACTAGTGAGTGTGAGAACCACAGTCCAGGACGAAACAACTAAGATCCATAAATACATCAGGGACAAAGCCTCAACAGACAATGTGCTCAGTGAATATCTCAGACAACAGGGAACGGAGGTTGAGGTGCCAGAGATACCATCATGGCAGGACAAGCCCCTACATGGGATGTACCACCAGCAAATAACCCAAGTGGCTGATATCAGTAAATCCTACCAATGGCTGGAAAAAGCTGGACTCAAGGACAGCACAGAGGCCCTCATCCTGGCCGCCCAGGAACAGGCCCTAAACACCAGAGCAATAGAGGCCCAGATATACCACACCAGACAAGACCCAAGGTGTAGGTTGTGCAAGGAGGCCCCTGAGACAGTCCAGCACATAACAGCAGGGTGCAAGATACTGGCAGGGAAAGCGTACATGGAACGACATAACCAAGTTGCAGGCATAGTGTACAGAAACATCTGTGCAGAATATGGACTGGAAACCCCGAGATCAAAGTGGGAAACACCCCCAAAGGTGGCGGAGAACGCCAGAGCTAAGATCCTGTGGGACTTCCAGATCCAGACAGACAAAATGGTAATGGCGAACCAACCAGACATTGTCGTAGTGGATAAACAACAGAGGAAAGCTGTTGTGATAGATGTAGCAATACCAAGCGACTGCAACATCAGGAAAAAGGAGCACAAGAAACTAGAGAAATACCAGGGCCTCAGGGAGGAACTGGAGAGGACCTGGAAGGTGAAGACCACAGTGGTGCCTGTGGTCATCGGGGCCCTCGGGGCAGTCACCCCCAAACTGGACCAATGGCTACAACAGATCCCAGGAACAACATCAGACATCTCAGTCCAGAAATGTGCAGTCCTTGGCACAGCCAAGATACTGCGCAGAACCCTCAAGCTCCCAGGCCTCTGGTAGAGGACCCGAGCTCAGAGGATAAGAACCACCCGCGGTGGGTGAGAAGGGAATTTAATTATATATATATATATATATATATATATATATATATATTCATTTGATTCAGAATGTGGAACAAATGCCAATACAGCAATGGCAACAATACCATTGCTTACAACTGAAACAAGAAATGAACCAACATTAGCTGAATAACCTCTTAGAGAGGAAGAATCCAATATTCCAAAAGCAACATAGCAAAACCAAATCATAGTTTGTAATTGCATTCAAGAGCAATGTTCTCACTTTTTGGAGACATGTTTTGTGGTAGGATAAGACTAAAATTGATGTGCTTGGCTAAAACAAGCACTGTTAGATTCAGGAGAAAAAGTAAGATGCCAGTTAATTCTTAAAAGGCGTAAAGGCAACAAAGCCATTGCTCGCATTTGTCATCAAAATGTTCTAATCTTAATACCCTAGAAAATTTGTGGGCAGAGTTGAAAAAACATGGTTGAGCAAGATGGCCTCTAAAAATAACTCAGGTTTGAGTATGTGGAAGAAAATATTTGACCCAATTCATCTGGTTTAAAAGTTATTTCTACCAAATTCTAAGGAAATGTACATAAACTTGTGTGTATATATATATATATATATATATATATATATATATATATATATATATATATATATATATATATATATATATATATACTGTATATGTTCGGCGTATCCTGCAATTATAAATAATTTTGGTAATCTTACCTGACCCAAAGAAGAATAGTTTAGACTAGTTTAATGCCAAACAGAAAAAAAAAAAAGATGTAAATGTTGCTTTTATGTGTACATGTGCTAACAGTATGACGGGGGATATTCTTATTAACTACTTTTTTTCATTTGCTCTCACAGGACTGCCCTCAGCTCCTCAACTCTGGGGAAATTCTTATTCCGGCCGGCGAGGTCCGACCGATCACCTTGAGGGCCCGAAACCTCCCTCAGCCGCAGTCGGGCCAGCGGGGCTATGAATGCGTGGTGAACGTACAGGGCGTCAGTCACCGTGTCACGGCACTGCGCTTCAACAGCACCAGCGTTCAGTGCCAGAACAGCTCGGTATGACCCCGAACATTGCTCGGCGGGAGTCTCTCAGCTGTCAAACCAGAGACAGCGTCTCAGACGCTCTATTGTCAAGCTGTGTATGGTGTATCAGCATCAATGAATTTTGCCTTAGATGTTGCACCGTAGACATGAATGGGGAGGAAAGAAAAAGTTGAGGTGATGAGAAAAAGTGCAAAACATAAGGAAAAAAATAATTTTCCATCTCTGAATTTTGTGAAAGCAATTCAGAATCATCAGGGTTTCAGAGGCACCCCGTAGATTTTTTGGGATTTTCTTTCCTACATAATGCAAATCAGAAGGTACATTTTGAAGCACAGCATATACTGCAACGCTGTGACAATGTATGAAAAGGCCATTTTCCTCAGATTCAGATGATTGGTCACCCCAGCCAAGGTTTGTGTCCCTACATGTCAAAGAGGAGCGGAGCAGACAACCATAGCAGAAAATAACAGATGGTTAAAAGCCTCGTCTCTCCGCTGGCCTTTCATCCTCTGATTTTCCCCTTTCAGTCTCTCTGTGTCTTCTTAGATTCTCTATCCTCTGACTCCATTTGACTTTCCTCTCTCCCTGTTTCCATTTTGAAGCCTATTCCCTTTCAATCTGTTTTTTTCTGCTTTTCAGTACATGTACGAGGGTGTGAAGATCAGTGACCTGGCGGTGGACCTCTCCATCGTATGGAACGGCAACTTCATCATCGACAATCCTGAGAAGATTAAAGGTGCCTCTGCTATCCATCACTGCCAAGCCAGAGGAGTGTAAAGCACTCAATCCAGAGGCGATATATGGTTTATAGAGAGCACTTCAAGGTTCCCAAAAGGCCTTGAGAGAAAGTTCACGTTATCAGCGGGATTTTATCAAAGAGCACCAAATCACTTCTATGCTCAGGGGGGGGGGGCAATGGGTGAATCTTCATATTTGCTCAACTTGCATCCCTGATTGGTTTCCTTTTTTTCTCAGTCAATTTTTGAGATAAATCAGTTTCAATATTTTATACGTATATTCACAACACCAAAATTAAAATCAAGGATTCCCTAAAAATGGCAACGGATTGTAGCATTGGTGATTTTTTTTGTCACTTTGAGTGGGCTACATCAGGCTAACAGGAACTAAAAAGAAGGTTTGGCAATTTTCCTAATACATGGCCTTAATATAAAATATTTATGACACAAGAATATTTCAACATTTTGCCACGTTACAACAATACACTTCAATGTATTTAATTGAGATATGGTAAGGTCCATGGTAACTCTGGATGAGCTGCACAGATCCACAGCTCAGGTGGAGGAATCTGTTAAGATAATTTCTATTAGTTGTGTACTCCACAAGTCTGCCTTTTGTGGAAAAGTGGTGACATGAAAGCCATTGTTGAAAGAAATTCTTAAGTTCAGTTGAAAGTATGTTGCAAGTCTTTTAGTGGACACAGAAAGCATGAAGAAGAAGAAATTCTGGTTGTATAAGAAGAAAATCATATTTATGAACAATATGTAAAATGCTTTGTTTTAACATGACACATCATATTGCAAAGATGATCCCCACGGTAGAATATGGTGTTGGCAGCATCATGTTGTGCAATGATTTTCTTCAGCATGTAATCTACATAAGGGTCTGGTCAAAGTTTATGAAAAGACAAATGGACCTGAATGAAAATTAATGTTTTCTTTCAACTTTACAAGGACGAACTACTTTGAGTATGACTCTGACATAAAAACTCAGTGAAAAACAGTAAGTAAATGCAAATAAAGTAAACACAATAATTTTGTGGTTATAACATGACAAAATGTGGGGGAAAAATTCTGTGGCATCTTTGCGCGGCAAAATGTATTGACTGTGTTTTTTTGATTACTGTTTGCCATCAATTTCTAGTTTCTATAGGTTTTTTAAGCTATTCAAACATCATAAAAGAAGTGCAGTTTCTTGGCTTTTATCAGCTAAAAGCATCATTATTTGTTATTCTGCAGTGCATCTGTACAAGTGCAGTGCCCAGCGGGACAGCTGTGGCATGTGTCTGCGTGCTGAAAGGAAGTTCCAGTGTGGCTGGTGTAGCGGTGAAGGTCGGTGCACCATGAGGCAGCACTGCCCTCCCATCTCCCCTTACGCCAGCCGCTGGCTGGACCTTTCTGCCAGGAATGTCAAGTGTACCAACCCACGCATTACAGAGGTTTGTTGCTTGCACAACTTTTGAACTCATGCAGACACAACATGTGTGCAGTTTTACCAGCATAATCAGACATGTTCGCTTTTATGATTAGCTCAATAGGCTCGCATGTGTTGTATTTAGCTGTTTTTCAGTCGACTGGCGGTTGATCAAAAATAAGTCTTGTTAGTTTCTCCTTTTGTGACTTATAAACTGTATAATTGGCAAAACAAACAATAAAAACATTTCTTGGCTTTGGTGCAGTTTGTTCAAAAAGTTTAAATCATGGCAGAGAGCAGGAAAGTGCTTTGACATCATGCCATGTCAACAAAAAGACTTAGAGAAATCAAGGTGGAAAAAAGATTATTGAGGTAGATGAGTAATCATCTCAAAATACAAATATTTAAGTGTAGAAATACTTCAAATTGAATTCCTTATAAAATATCTAAAAGTATATTTAACTATTTTTTGCTTCTGTATTGGAAAAAAACTTTCAGGACATCATGTGAATATGTCGTTGTCTGGGCTTTAAACAGCAACAAAATGCAGAAAATTCTCAGCAATGTCTGTTTACCTGAGACTATCTGACATTTTGTTCCATGCCAGCTGAATACCTTAAATTCTTGACAGCTAAACGTATTCAGTCTGTTTAGAAAGAAGTGATGGATCTTTTATGTCCCAAACCCCTGTTCATTCTCTTGAATAAGGCACTGTGGGTCATGCACAAAGATGCAAGGCTCTTCCACTTCAAAGAGCCGGCAGCCTTTGATGTCCCTGTCACATTATTAGTGTTTCTGAAGGAGCTGCAGCAGAATGAATCAACCGCCGAGCGCTGCTCGACAGCACAGGCAGAGTTGCTTCACCATTGCTCCTGTTCTGCTCCGTAGGTCCGAATGTTCCCCTGCTGGCATGGTGTGCTTTTTTCACTGGAATGTGCAGTCAATGGTTTTCTCAAGGCTTTGTTATTGTCTGAATTATTTATGAAAGTTTATTTTTGAATTATCGCCAATGTCAAAGCTTTTTGAATAAGTCTTAAAAAGCATGTTTTTCATTTTCTGCACGAGTTGCATCCTTCAAAGACTTCAGTTCAAAAATTAAATGAAATCTTACAGAAGGGAATTTATTGTTTTAAGACTGCTTTGACTGTAAACTTTAAGATGAACACTTTAACTTAAGTTGTAAAAATTTAAGTATATAGTATAAACTTACTACATTTGTTCATGAAAACAAATGTAGTAAGTTTAACACTGACAAATGGAAATAACAGAGAGGCCAGAGCTGTTACTAGAAATCTTTGCACTAAATCCTTTTGTACTTTTTGTCTCCTTCTAATATAAGATAAGCCCAGTAGCAGGACCTTTGGAGGGGGGCACGCTTGTCACTATTCAGGGCCTGAACCTGGGTCTCTCCTTCTTTGAGCTTGTGGGTAACGTGGAGGTGGCAGGAGTGGAGTGCACGCCGCAGCAGGAAGGATATGTCACTGCAGAGCAGTAAGAGACCATACTTACGTTGTCATATACAAATGCTTTATATTTTAGCTTACTAGTCTTGCAAACATTTTATTTTCACACCAAAGAAGTACTTACATTTTATAATGCTGAAACACAAACTTTAAAGTATTTCATAAAAAAAAATAGGCAAATACAAGGTAGAGCATATTTATGAATTAGAAAAAAAAGGATATAGATTGTAATTTTAAAAAATGTGAAACTGATACTCTTAAGTAGAATCCAGTACAACTAATTGTCATTAGACTGCATCTGACTGGTAAGTAGAGCACAGCTTTGTGTAATTTAATTGCAGTATCAATACAGCTGTTACCTCAGACAGTATCTTTCAACCCATCATCGCACAATAGGAGGAATAAGGCACAACTACAATCAGACCAAGACATGGGACAAATGTGTCTCAGTGGGCATCATAGTTGTCTTGCAATCAGAAGGTTGGAGGTTCAATTCCAGCTTTCTGGAAGTTACCTAAGCACTTAACTCCAAGTAGTGTATCGCTGTATGAATCTGTGACATTCTTGACTTAGCTCTTGCTGAATAAAAGTTCTGTAGAACTGCAAAACGTGCTGTAATTGATGATGGCCATAATATGCGGGGCATCCAGTGTGGCTGAGCTTGAGCTATTTTGTAAAAAAATGTTTGACTTCAGTAAACTTAGAGTTTAATTAAACATCAAATTAGGAATGAAATATATATTTAATCATCAGTATCTGTCTGTTACAAAAACTAAATGGCCACTAAAACATCATTCTTCTAACTCACTATGTTGTGCTACTCTGTGCTGGTTTATCACTTACAATCCAATGTGATGTTTGTACTCTTAATGGGACTTAATATTAAAATGTTAAAGGGGTATGAATACATCTGCGACAGACTGGCCACCTGTCCAGTGTGTACCCCGCCTCTCGCCCGGAACGTTAGCTGGAGAAAGGCACCAGCATACCTCCCGACCTCACTAGGGACAAGGGTGTTAGAAAATGGATGGATGGATGGATGGATGGTTGGATGGTTGGTATGAATACTTCCACAAAGCACTGAATGCAATGCAATACTGCACAAATCCGAAAACCCAATGAAAATTAAATTAACCCTTGCAATTTCTTTCATACTAGTATACTGTACATAGTTAGTTTTTTTTTTCCATGACTCTAAGATCATGAATCATGGCTGATGTGTAAGTAAAAAGTCGACACGCCTCCTCAGGCTGTAGGGGGCTTCGCTTTGCTCTGGTGCTGTCACAGCCAAAGAAGGAGGCAGACAGTCTTTGTGTCGTTGGTGTTATGAGGCTGTCGGTACAGCTGTAATTGAAATGCGCTGCATGTCGCTGACTGGAGGGACAATCTGTTAGCCATGTGTTTCTCTCACAGGCATGTAATGCGATTGGGACCAAGCTGCAGCGACTTTATTTATACCCTTGTAAAAAAAAAAAAAAAAAGAGAGAAAAAACCCCAGAAAAAGAAAGGAGCATGCCAGCTGTAAATAGGAATCCCCACGTGATCTACGAGAAGAAGAGATGGGCCGGGACGATTCATTGAGTGCTCCCATTGTGCGGACGACTTATGGTTTCTTTTGCAAAGCAGCAGATTTAGCAGGGCCATTCATTCAGCTCACACAGCGCTTTAAAACATGACATTACAGATGTTACAACCATTAATTTCACCATCGGGTCAGTTGCTGTAATGACTTATACATAACATGCTTTATCTTATTGGCCTGACAGGCAATACTGATTTATTGGAGAAACCCCCATGTTGTCATGGCAACGGGAGGTAATGGCGGATGGCGGTCATGTCTGTGATGGGGAGGGGTGTAGTTTATCATTTGAGTTATATTGCTGTTATAGGTTTCCTATTAGGAAGAAAGATGAGCCTCTGTATTGACCCGCAACTTCTATGAACGTCTGCTTCAATCACATTGACCAAAAGAGAGCATCTTTTACCAGTGAGACTCTTGATGAATATGGCGTAGTGCAGTTACACTTGTGTGTTTGTGCGTCAGGATTGCGTTATTATTATTAGCCAAATTCGGAAGGCAATGGTTTGGAGTGGATATCGATGTATCATTATATGCTTTGCTTTTGACAGGATTGTATGTGAGATGGATGCGGCTCTGGAAGGAAGCGCCCCAGGTCCAGTCAAGCTATGTGTCGGTGAATGCAGACCAGAGTTGAGCGCACAGTCCTCACAGATCTACACATTTGTGGTAATTCACAAAAGAGAGAGAGACTTGTCAGTTTGCTCTGACTAAAACATTCTTTGTAATCCTGTGCATTGAGAAAACAAGATCTGAACATCTTGCTAGTGACTGCAGATATCACAGAAAGCAGGTCAGCTTGATTTGTGGATTTAATAGATATCAAGGAGATTTTTCACAGGGGAAATGTATAATTCATGATATATTTATTTTATATTTATATTCTAACAATATATTTTGTTCTCTGCAAAAAGGCAGCTTTATACGTAATTCAACTATTTGGGTTTCGTTGTTCTTCTTATAAAGCTAAACAAATGGTGAAAAAGACAAAGTCCAAAGCAAAAAGGCTTTTTGAGAATACATTTTTGCCATAAACATTAACAGATTTTGTTTGTCCATAGATACCCACCATTTTGGCTCTGACCCCAGGCAGAGGACCTGAGTCTGGGGGCACTAAGGTTACCATTGTTGGAGAGAATCTGAGCGCAGGAAGCACTGTCACTGTGTACTTTGGGAATCAAACCTGCGAACTGTACAGGTGAGCCTAACGATAATATCCCCTGATGTTATGGTAATCTTTCTTTCTATTGGAGCCCAGATGGAGAGGCACTTGAGTAAGATTGCCTCTGCACAGTATTAACGAATTAGCCTTCTCTTGTTTTAATCAAACGCAGGATGAGTCAATTTATTCAAAAACGTGCACATTAGATACAAGTGTGTGCTTGCATGTTAAATTAGGAATAAGTAATGACTGGTGAGGAAGTGATGAAACTCGCATAAGATATTTCTTTCTCCATGTATTTATAGAAATCTATTTTAAGTTAAAATTTTGCACATTTTAGCAGTCAGGTAGGTGAAGCAAAAGAGCCATTAGCAAGAGCACCCTCTAATTACAGTTTCCATCCCCAATATGACTGCAACAAGCAGGAAATGGGACAGGTTATAATGAATCCTCTCCCTTCATGCGTGGCTCATAACTGTATGAAGTCAGGGATTTGGGCAGACACAATCGAAAGCATGAATAGTTCTCTCTTTTGGTTCTCTCACCAGGAGGAGCATGTCAGAGATTGTGTGCTCTGCGGCTCCATCACTGATGGGCGCGGGACCGGTTCAAGTCAGTTTGAGTGTCGACCGGACCAAAGCTCCTGGAAGTCTGACCTTTGAGTACATTGAAGACCCCACAGTCCAACGCATTGAACCACTGTGGAGCATTGCGAGGTACCGCACTGGGAACATTTGCTTTCTCTATATGTTACATTGACACTTAATGAAGTCATCTGACAGGTCAAGTTAGATATTATTTTAAAGTAAATTATTCAGAGCTGTTTAACTACAGTTTATGTGCTATAGAGGGAATTTTTTGTTTGTAAACACAGCAGAGGAACGTGCAACTTGACTGCAAAAAAACCAGCCTGCGGAGCTGCGGGAACATCATGGAGTGAAGACGTGCTTCTCGAGGCTCCGCAAAAGCAGGGACAAAACATTTATTTTAAAGCACACCCCTATTTATAAATCAGCCTCGCATATGTATATAATGGTGCGCTTCTAATCCCTGGTTCATTTGACACCTTTTTTGGTCGATAAGTCGTTTGTTTTAATAACTTTTTGTAACAGGCCGCGGTCGTCGCCTCGAACCTAGCCAGCGTGCACTAGCTACATAGCGCCCGACCCGGGCCCGAAACGGACTGGTTTGTCACTTTTGGGTTGATCCCTTGTCCCCTGCACGGTGGTACTAGGACTGATATTACTGCGGGCACGGGTGAGCATAAAAGAGTGGTTTCCGTCCTTGGATGGTCCATTGTGCTAAAGCTAATTATTGGTTGCGCTCGCTCGTGTCGCTGAACTGTGACGTCATCGTTTACGCCAACTTTCTTCGGCACTGTTAGGGACCATTTTCGGTTTTAAAGTACTGCGACTCTTGTAAAATGGACAAGAGGGAAACTAAGGGACCTCGTCAGAGACGTACTGCCGCTGAGACGGGCTCTGGATCGGGCGCGCTCCGGATGGATGAGACGCCGCTGGGGAGCGACGAGCGTGGATCAGATACACCGCTCAGTGAGGCAACATTCATCAAAGCACTGCAAGGTCTGAAGCAAGACATTTGTGATACTTTTGACAAGAGGATCGACTCTCTTACTCTCACATTAAGGTCAGAAATTAAATCCGTGAAGGCTGAGCTTAATGCTAATATAAACTCCATCCAGTCTCTTGTTGAAACTCAGGGAGCCACAATCAAAGAGCTTGAGGTCTCTGCTACCTCTTGCAGTGATGATTTGTCCTCCCTGCAGACCTCTGTATCTGTTTTAGCAGGGGAAGTTAAACAACTACAGGCTAAATGTGAGGATCTGGAGGGGAGGTCAAGGCGTAATAATATTCGTCTCATCGGGCTGGCTGAAGGACTGGAACTGCCCAGTTCTAGAGAATTCATCTCACAGCTTCTGCGTGACCTTTTGGGATTGGAGGATGTGCCGCTTCTGGACCGAGCTCACAGATCTAGCAGGGAAAAACCTAAAGAAGGAGCTCCACCTCGACCAATTATCATCAGAGTGCATTATTTTCATGTGAAGGAACTGATTCTGCGCCGGGCAGGAGCTGCTGCACCTCTTCTCTATCAGGGCAGGAAAATTTTTATCTTTCCAGACTTTACGTCATCAGTGGCCAAAAAACGCTCACAATTTGGGAATGCCAAACGTCTCCTACACTCGTGCCCTGGCGTTAAGTTTGGTCTGTTCTACCCTGCTGAGTTAAGAATCACACTGCCAAATGGAGTTGTGCGCAAGTTTTCCGACCCCGAAGCTGCCACAGACTTTATTAAGAAACTGGGAGGTGGTGCTCCTTCTGACTAATAACTTTGACTTGGTTTGAGGCTGATGTTCGTTATTTCTGATTTATATTTGTGAAATGGTAACCTAACTGAAGGTTGGTTTTTTTTTTTTTTGTGATTTCACAAAATGTAGGGGGTGCTTTTAGTACCAGATTTTGTTAATTTTTTTTTTTTTTTTTTTCTTACATATTTGATTCTAATCATTTACTTATCTTATTTATGATGTTTTATTTATTTTTGTTTAATTTTTAAAATTTATTTTATTTTATAAATATTACTATATTATTATATTATTTATATTTTATTAAATCTCCTTTTTTTATTTTCTTTCAAATACCTTTTTAGTTTTTCTATCCTTACTACTGATTTATTTCCTATATATACTTTATTTGTTTATTTATATTTCTGTGTGTGTATAGGTATGTAGATGCATATCTATTTATACACTTAATTAGATAATATAATTTGATCCACTTTTTTTTTTGTTCCTGCTTTGCACTGGTGGGAGCTTGAGTTCTACTGGGTCCGTGGATGCTTGGGGAGAGGTATCTAGTAGTTAGCAAAAGGGGGTATGCGCGCATCTTGTTTGGGAAGATGCTTCAGCAATCAGGGGTAAGTTCTAACGTTCTTGTTTTGTCGTACTGTTTTTCACATGTTATTTGGTCTTTAAGTGCTATCAATGGGTCATTCTTTACACAGATTGATGGATGTCACAAGCTAATTGTGATAATTTACTAAAGGGTCAGGTTTTCAAGTTTTGTAGCTGGAATTGTAAGGGTTTAAATCAACCCATTAAAAGGAGTAAAGTGCTCCATCATTTACAGCATTTGGGTGCTCAAATTGTGTTTTTACAAGAAACCCACTTGAAAATTTCAGATCATTCTAGACTCCGGAAGGGCTGGGTTGGCCAAATGTATCATTCAACTTTTCAAGGTAAATCTCGAGGTGCTGCTATTTTAATTCACAAATCAGTACCATTTGTGTCCTCTAACATTATTACTGATCCTAATGGTAGATACATTATTGTTTGTGGGAGCATCTTTAATACAAAATTAGTTTTGGCTAATGTGTACGCACCGAATTGGGACGATTATAATTTTTTTAGTTCCTTTTTTACCAAAATTCCAGATTTATCTTCACATTTTCTTATCTTGGCTGGCGATTTGAACTGTTGGCTGGGCCCTTTGGATCGGTCATCAAATAATGTTAACAGACAATCACATTCTTCCAAAGTTGTTAATAATTTTCTTAAAGAATTCTCAGTTATTGATGCCTGGCGCTTTCTTAACCCTACTCGTAAAGAATATACATTTTTCTCCCCAGTTCACCATACATACACTCGTATTGATTACATTCTTTTGGACAGCCGACTGATACCGCATATCCGATCTTGTTCTCACAATGCCATTGTAATTTCAGATCATGCTCCTGTGACATTGGACCTGGTGATGGGAGGTGGCTCTCCTTCTGTTGTTCCTTGGCGCTTGAACACACGTCTGTTGTCTGATGATAAGTTTGTTGCCTTTGTTACTTCAAAAATAGACTTCTTCATTGCCACAAATGATACTCCAGGTACATCACCCTCTCTCTTGTGGGAGACTTTTAAGGCTTTTATACGAGGACAGATTATATCCTACAGTAGTTTCGAAACTAAACAGAGAAAGGCAAAGTTGTCAGAACTTACAACTCGAATTCTGCAGTTGGATGAACTATACGCAGCTTCCCCCTCACCCGAGGCATACAATGTTAGGTTGTCTTTACAGGCAGAGTTTGACCGATTGGCATCAGTACAAGTGGAGGAGGTGCTTTTGAAGTCGCAGCATGCCCAATATGAATATGGTGACAAGGCCAGTAAACTACTTTCTCACCAACTTCGTAACGCGTCAGCAACACATTTTATCCCACGAATCCAAACTCACAATGGCATTTCTTCGGATCCACAAATAATTAATAACCAGTTCCAAGAATTTTATTCGTCATTATACGTGTCTGAATGTCCATTTGATATTTTGTCTCTGGACTCTTTCTGTGATAACCTTGTTTTTCCTGTACTAGACCGAACTTATAGTCTTAAAATGGAAGAGCCCTTGGCTGTAGAAGAAGTTCTGCGTGCTCTTAATAATATGCAAAGTTCAAAATGCCCAGGACAGGATGGATTTCCTGTCGAATTTTATAAAAAGTTCAGTCTTAAATTGGCTCCCCTCCTACTGAACATGTTTAGGCACTCATTTGAAACTGGAACTCTCCCAGCATCCTTGTTACAGGCTTCTATTTCTTTGATCCTGAAGAAGGATAAAGATCCTTTATCTTGTGACTCCTATCGCCCAATTTCTCTTTTAAATGTAGACTATAAAATTCTCGCCAAACTTTTAGCCCTCCGTTTAGAAACTGTCTTGCCATCTTTGATCAGTCCTGACCAGACTGGATTTATTAAGGGGAGATATGCCTTCTCCAATGTTAGACGGTTATTTAATGTGCTCTATAACCCCACAGATTCTTGTGAAGCTGAATTTGTGATTAGTCTGGATGCGGAGAAGGCATTTGACAGGGTGGAGTGGGGTTACCTTTTTTATGTACTTCAACGTTTTGGATTTGGTAATAAGTTTGTTTCATGGATAAAGCTCTTATACACTTCCCCACTTGCCTCTGTCAAAACAAATTCCATTTACTCTAAATACTTTCCTCTTTTCAGAGGCACTAGACAGGGGTGCCCCATGTCCCCATTACTTTTTGCAATAGCTATAGAGCCATTGGCCATCTCACTTAGATCCAATACACATTTAAGTGGGGTCACAAGATCAGGCATTGAACAACGACTTTCCTTGTACGCCGACGACTTGCTTCTCTATATTTCTAAACCAGCCTCTTCAGTCCCTATTGTACTTTCAACTCTTGATCAATTTAGCCGCGTCTCTGGCTATAAACTAAACCTTGGTAAAAGTGAAATTTTTCCATTAAATTCGGTGGCTCGAAAATATTCACTTGCTTCTCTCCCATTTAGGGTTGCCCTTGATGGTTTTACATATTTAGGTGTTAAGGTCAAATGTAAATTTTGCGACCTTTTTAAATTTAACTTTGAGCCGTTGGTGGACAAGGTCAAACAAGACCTAGATAGATGGTCTTTGCTTCATTTATCCGTTGCTGGGAGAATTAATACGATTAAAATGAACGTGCTTCCCAAGTTTTCTTTTCTCTTTCAGTGTGTCCCTGTTTTTATCCCCGTTTCTTTTTTTAGTAAACTGGACCAAATCATCACTGGATTTATTTGGGATCATAAACCCTCTAGAATTCGTAAATCATATCTTAGGAGACCAAAAAGTGTGGGTGGAATGGCATGGCCGGACTTTATGTTTTATTATTGGGCATCCAATATTAGAATTCTTAATTATTGGTTAAAGGCAAATGATTTGGACAGTGCCCCGGCTTGGTTGGATTTGGAAGCCTCATCCTGTATACGATCGTCTTTGTCTGCTTTAGTTTATGCTCCCAAATTGCTATCAGGAGCTGAAATTCCGAACAACAAAATGGTGAGAGTGACTCTGAAAATTTGGTTTCAGTTCCGCCGCTATTTTAAATTAAACTTTTTTTCTTTACAATCTCCTATCTTCAAGAATCCTTTATTCCGGCCCTCTATGATCGATAATGCTTTCTCCGTTTGGTTCTCTCATGGTATCAAAAGCTTTAGTGACCTTTATGAGGAGGGTACATTTGTCTCCTTTGATCAGCTTTCTGCAAAATTCGACCTCCCAAAGAGCCACTTTTTTCGTTACCTACAGGTCCGAAGTTATGTTAAGGAAAAAACTTCTCTCTTTCCCTCTAAACCTCCTGTTAATGATTTGGATAATCTTCTGTCACCTTCCCCACCGAAAAAGGGTCCTATTTCATGTTTGTATGAGAGATTGTGCTGTCTTCGTGAGTCCCCAATTCTCTCAATCAAAGCGGCATGGGAAGAGGACTTGGGTTTTCTGTTTCCAGATGACTTGTGGGATAGAATTCTTTACCGTGTTCATGGTTCGTCACTGTGTGCCAGACACGGACTAATTCAGTGTAAGGTCCTGCATCGCACTCACTGGACTAAGGCCAGGCTTTCTAAAATATACCCAAACGTTAGTCCGGAATGCGATCGTTGCCATCAAACACCTGCCTCACTGATCCATATGTTTTGGTCATGCCCATCACTAAAGCAATATTGGACAAACATTTTTGCAGCCTTGTCTGAAGTAGCTCATATGTCCATCCAGCCTGATCCACTAACTGCATTGTTTGGTGTACTTTCTGAGACGGTTTCTTTGTCAAGACTTGAGGCTGATCTGGTTTCATTTCTCACTTTGTTGGCGAGGCGTAGAATATTGCTGTGCTGGAAATCAGCTTTACCTCCCTCATTTGAAATCTGGATTAAAGATGCTTTACACTTTAGTAAACTTGATAAGATTAAATTTACCCTACGAGGTTCCACAACTAAATTTTTAAAGATTTGGCAGCCGTTTTTTGATTTTGTTCAGACATTGCCGTCCCGTATGGTGCCCAACTAAATTTTGCTTTTGCCTGACCTTTTTATTTACATTATCATATTATTTATCAAATTATTTATTTTGTCATTAATACCCATTGATGTACCTTTTTCTTAAATCCTTCCCCCCCCCACCCCCCTTTTTTTTTTTTTTCTCTTTCTTTCACTATTAAGACCTATATTTATATCATTGTACTTTGCACACAAGACTAATGTCTTTTTTATTTCTTCTTCTAACATATCTACTTTTTGTTTTTTCTTGTTTTCTTTTCTTATTCCTCTGGATTTTATTTGGGAAGGCTTATCCATGTGTTCTGTACGACTTATGTTCGGTTCTGTTATAGAAAAAAAGTTTACATATCTTGTTCATATATTTTTGTACATTTTGTATTTTGATGTTAAAACCTAATAAAAAAAAAAAAAAAAAAAAAAAAAACCAGCCTGCTTTTAAACTTTCACTAGTTGTCACGGTTACCTGCAGTTGTCTTGCTGTATTAGCCATAGACATGAATGAGGCATCTACATATTTATGTCTATGGTTTCAACATTAGCTAAGATGTTGTCAGCTGCAGTCATCAAGGCAGGCGATGAAGTAAACCATCAGAAACCAAAAGGCAGTGCGAGGTACAAAGACGCTTCACTAAAAATACACTAACTTGGACATATGTACAGTAGATACCGCAAAGTTCTGTGCAGGAGTTGCAGCATGCAAAGAGTTGTGAACTGAACTGATCAGATACTAATCTGAATAATTTTGAACTGATTATCCATTGAAACAGAGGAATGATCTGATATTTAGAATCTTTGATCACTCATCATTCCAAACTACATTATTTACACACAAAATATTGTTGTTGTGTATTCTACCTCTGGGTTTTCTGCCAGAGATCAAATTTCTACAGCAAGATGTCTAAGTTTCCTAAAGCAGAAAAGCAACCCACAACCATCACATTTTCTCCATCGTGTTTCATTGTCAAGATGATGTTTCTTTTTCTGTAATGCTGTTAGATATACGCCATATGTAACTCGTTGCACATCACTTTTTTCTTGTTAATCCAGAGAATATAAAATTCTTACTGACTCCCTCTGGCATCTCAAAGCCTCAGAAATGGCTGTGTACACCTTTTCACAGACTTACAGATGTTTATAACTTGGACTCTTATCAGTTCTAGAACTTCATAATATTGTTCTGCTTTCAAAAATATTTTGGCCTGATTCATGTTGTCAAAGATGTCTGGCAATCTGGCTTGTCAAATTTAACCCAGCGTTGCAAAATATGTAGTTAATCAAAACTGGTGACTTGTAAATAATTTTATTAGCTGAATTGTAAATAGCTTAAATATTTAGAATAATATATTCTAGCTTTCTTTCTGCAGGCGACATGAACAGTACAATGGGTGCTGACGCAGCGTGACGTCGACTGATAACCACTCTATATCAATCAATCAATTTTTATTGATGTATTTTCCTTGTCCCTTTCTACCAGCATCAAGGGGTTTCACACAGCAGAAATTAATGAACTGTAATACAATTTTATGGACTCTCTACAAAAATATACACGTTACAAAAGTTAAATATTTATTTAAAATAATTATAGTAATCAGGCGTAAACAATAATAAATTCATTTAAAAAAAGCAAAAAATAATTTTATGGTGAAAGGTAAGCATAAGTGTTTTCAAATAAAGTATTTGTATTGATTTTAAGTTGAAGAGTGCTTAAAAGTGTTACAGTAGAATATTATAGCAAAACGTTAGTATGAAATTATCCATTAGTAATTCATAACCATAGAAAAGATTTATGCATAATAGAAAAGAAAAAGAAAATGTCTCCTTTGAATTAAAGCCGTTTAGCTGATTCCCAGCCTGATACCTGAAGGCTCTGCAGCCTGTTCTTGTCCTGAGAACTCACAAGTAAACCTGCATTCAGAGAATGAAGGGCATTCTTCTTACAGATCTTCCATTCCATAATAGGAATGGAAAATCTGTAAGATACTGTGGGGCTCTAGAATTGATGTTTATGTTAGTGAGAAGAATTTTAAAGTGAGTTCTGAATTTCGCTGAAAGCTCGTGAAGAGCTTCCAGTATTGAAAAGCTATGTTCTCCCATGCTAGTTCCTGTAAGTGCTTACACTACTGCATTTTGAATGATCTGAGATTTTCTTTGGGAATAATGTAGAGTTCCAGTGCTCAGACTTAGCAGTATCAGAGCAGAGACAAAATGCTTCTGATTGTTGTTAGAGTAGGCCTCAAGATTTCTTCAGTAGAGGGTTCTAAAGAGAAAAACATCAAATGAGCTGAAATGTTCTAATTATGCCTTTTTGTTGATATTGATCTGAATAATTTTGAACTGATTATCCATTGAAACAGAGGAATGATCTGATGTTTAGAATCTTTGATCACTCATCATTCCAAACTACATTATTTACACACAAAATATTGTTGTTGTGTATTCTACCTCTGGGTTTTCTGCCAGAGATCAAATTTCTACAGCAAGATGTCTAACTTTCCTAAAGCAGCAAAGCAACCCAAAACCATCACATCTTCTCCATCATGTATCATTGTCAAGATGATGTTTCTTTTTCTGTAATGCTGTTAGATATACGCCATATGTAACTCGTTGCACATCACTTTTTTCTTGTTAATCCAGAGAATATAAAATTCTTACTGACTCCCTCTGGTTCAATGGCATCTCAAAGCCTCAGAAATGGCTGTGTACACCTTTTCACAGACTTACAGATGTTTATAACTTGGACTCTTATCATTTCTAGAACTTCATAGTAATGTTCTGCTTTCAAAAATATTTTGGCCTGATTCATGTTGTCAAAAATGTCTGGCAGTCTGGCTTGTCAAATTTAACCCAGCGTTGCAAAATACTGTATGTAGTTAATCAAAATTAAGTTGTAATTTAACAAGGGAAGCAATTATGCTTTGGCATGAGCCCAGGTTGGTTTCAATTGTTCTTTTTCCATAATTGTTCCATAATGACAAAAATTGGAAATAACTCTTCATTACTGGGTAATGCTGCTGCTTTGATATTTTATTGCAGTGTTTTTTATTAATCTATTTTGTAATTTTGGGAAGATGCAGTTTTTCTTCAAGTGACCATAAACAAATAGGGTAATATGTTTTATCATAGACATCAATTATTTTGGGAACAGGTAAAATTTTGCCACTTGGTGTATTTTTTTTATGTGTCCAACAGGCATCAATAATTCAAAAAGTCAAAACAATCATCTATAGTCCAAGCAGAACAGATAAGTTTGAAAGAATGATAAAGCCTTTAAACCTTAAATGCTGTCAACGTAGTAGATCATAAGCAACTTTTGACATTGGTAATGGATGGACAGACAAAAGCAGAAAACAGCAAAAGCAAACGTAAAAATCTTTCAGACAAACATTTCTAACACAAATGAAGATTGTATTGCCTTCATAGGACCAACAGTAAATTGCACTTAATTTGGGTTTGGGCGGAATTACGCAGCACTACGTCCCTGCAGATTAGGCTTCAGAGAGTCACCCTGGCCCACAGCCTGGTGACAGGAGGAGCTTTGTGGAGCTGCAATCAAGAGCTCTCATCATAATGTGCATTCCCACTATGAGGCCCTACAAGCTTAGGTGGCCTTTGAAGTGTGAGAAGAGAAGGGCTTGGACTCTATTAGTTTCACCATGCTGGACGGTTTAACAGCATTTTTGTCCAATTTCTCTCCCTGTATTTATCCATCCTTTTCAGCTTGTGTACGCTCTAGCTCCAAACGTTTTCTAAGTTTGCACTGCAGCACATGTTGTGCAAAGATTAGAGCGTGTTTTTTTAATTTAATCCAATCCAACTCAGATATGTAAACAAGTAGCACCTGTATTCATGCTATGCCAGTCTCACACTCAATGCTGAATATAAAATAGCAGCCAGCTGGTTCTCCGTTTGATCTTCTTTTTCTGCCCAATAACAAAGGGCGAGCTACCAGCTATACCTCCTCAAACATGCATTAATGCAAATTATCTGGGAAATGTTGATGAAAAAGATTGGTCTCTCTGTGGTTGCCGCTCTAATCAAATCACTGAAGAAAAAGCAGCTTGTGTTCATGTGCAGGCTACCTGGAGTTTGGTGTATGCATACATGTTTAAGCAATAATTCCTTTGACATTCAGTGGTGTGTAAAAAACCCCCCCAATCTTGTTATTTTTTTATGTTTTCCTTCCAAGTAACTGGGTTTTGTGTGTTTTAAACATGTCCTAAGGTAAAGTAGTTTTTTTTCTGGCTTTTTGAAGGTCTTGAAACTGAATTATTTAATAAACATGTTTTTTTTTTCAGTCTAATACTTTACTATTTGCAGTGTAATTGGTGTTGGATGCTTGTATTTTCAAGTATCCAGGGGAGAAAATACACATTTAAGAATGAACCATTTTTCTGCTCAAGATAGTTTAAATATTTTTTGTTGAAAATGTTTGAAAATGTAGATAAATCCTAAGGAGAGAATTTCTTTATAAAAATAACTACCTGTTCAGTTTATTCATCCTCTATGTGCCAGGTTATCATTTAATAGCTTAAAAAATACTGTTTTATTCCTGTAAAACTCTGTTAACTTTGGTAAGTTTTGCAGATGCATCCAGAGAAATTGGAACATTTTGTGCCGTCGTCCCTGACAGCTGTTTTCAAAGTGACAACTGGTGCAATTTAAAATAGGTTTTTGTGGGTTCTGTAAGCATTGGGTCATCTTTTACATTTCATCCCTGTTCTTTGAAGGATTCGTAGGTCTACATTGAGTGGTATGACCAAATACAAAAGTACTCTCAAAATGGTAAGGTACATGGACAAGACTGAAATGAAATGAAAAATTCAACAATGTTCAAAGAAAAAAAAATGTAGAAGACCTTCAGAAAGCCTGGACAGCTACAGCAAAAGAGCACTCTGACAAAATTACAAGAATTTCATTTTCCTTTGAAGCAACACATGAAGAAATGGGCAGCAGCTCATATGTTGTGCAGAGTGCTTTAACTGCATGTCTTTCATCCAAACAGCGGGCACACCACCCTGACGGTGACTGGAACAAACCTGGATGTGGTTCAAGAACCTCGGGTCCGAGTCAAATATGCTGGTCATGAATCTGTCAATGTGAGTAAGACAACTTCTAGCACACCGCATCTATACAAATTGATGTTGCATCTACACAAACGCACAGTAGATTTGCACAGTGCCATGCAAAAACACTTATGCTCCTTTTACATTTTCATTCTTTTGCGTGTTACAATCAAAAGCGTCAACATGTTTTATTAGGATTATATGTAATAGATCAACCCACGTAGTGCATATGTACGATGTACAAAGTCTGAAAAGTGTGGAATACACTTAGAATCCATCCCTACTGATTGAATCAGCTTTTACTCTCCCAGCAGCAAGGCTCTACTAGCTTTGCACATCTTGACTGAACATTTTGTATGTTTTTCTTTGCGACAAAATTCAACAAAATTCAAGCTCAGGCAGACTGGATAGAGAGCATCTGTGAACAGCAAGTCCAGCTACAGACACTGCAGTAGTTTGGCAGGAACTTTGACTGGGCCATAAATCATTCAGTTGTGATCTTTGAAGTGTTTTTTTTGTTGTTGTTTTTTAATCTAGCTCAGATTCTTTTTTTTATCAACTTTATTTTCAGATTATTTTCTGATCTACCTGGGCTGTTGATCTATCTTGCGCCTCAAATGTTACCATGGGCGTTTTGGCTGCTTTTATTAAATTGCACACATAAGGATTCTGTTTTCTAATTACCTCTGAAGTCAGTTCGCAGCGGTGGAATTTGTCATGGGTTTCAGAGTAAAGATATTTTTCAGATTTCTGTTATTAAAAGGTTCTCTTGACAGTTTTGTGCTGCTCTTTGCATAATTAAATTCAAGGTATATAAATATATTTGAAACTCCATGTCGTTAATTTAATTTTAACTGAATTTAACTGATGGTTTGTTGTTTTTGATGGCATGTTGCTCTGCTACATAGCAGAGACCTTGCAAAATATAAGATCAAACATAGCAAAATACATCTAAGAAAAGAGTCAGAGATTGGAGCTGTTCACATAAATTACAATTCTGAAAACTGACTTGGAAAAATGAAGTTTTGGAAGGTTATATATGGTGTTAAGATTACTTGTCTGAGCTGCTCAAAGTGATTGATTGTTTTTATACTGTTGCAGTCCTGATGGCAAAATTTCAGGCACCCTCAGCTTGTAGTTTTTGACCACTCAGGGATTTGCCAGAGAGGTCTGAAGGCGAAAAACTCAAAAATCAATACTAGAACAGGTATCTGATGAGACTGCCTGAAAAACAACAAAGGAAGTATTTTCTTTTTTTTACAATTTCAAAACAGGAATGTTGGAGCTGGCGGTGATATGCGAGTAAAAACGATTTTTTTTGTCTTGCCAGAATGCAGAAAATGTTGTGTGTTAGAGATATGCCCTGAGCTAATTAAGTGGTGTGGTATTGATGCCAGCCCAGAATTTGAGCCAGTCAATTAAAATTGCATGTTCTGTTGTGTCATTGGCAAAAAGGAGATATAAAGGGATTAAAGCTGAACTTTTAAGCAAATAACCTGCAGAAAATAGCCACTGGGAGAAAAAAAAAGTTGATTGCCTCTTTTTTGCATACCTCTCGAAAGCATAACTTTGAAAGCTTCAAAATGTGTAGATTAAAAGAAAAACACTTAACTATCTTTGAACCGTTTGTCCTATGGAACCTGAAATTTATATAAACCCGGTTAGAAAGTCAGAAAATGTAATGTAACATTATGATCTTCAAAGGCAATAACAGATGAGAAGGTGGTGTTGACCTTTGGCACAAGTGTCTCACTAGGTGCCTAAAATCTTTTTTAGGCATCAGCAAATCCTCCAAGCTCCTCAAAGAATGATACGACTTTAGACATCAAGCTTATCTGTTGTCTTAAGATTCAAACTTTTTTCACCTTGAACAAAATCAAATTCACATCGATTGACACCATCATTTACAAAACTTACAGCTAAAAATTATTTTATCCAATTTATTTCAAAACTTGCTGAATTTTACAAACAGCAACATCAGATGAAATTTGAATGCATTTCTACCAGCCGCTCCAGCCTTCATACCTGAGCACGTCAACCCTTGAGGCATTATACTAATCATGTTTTTGACCTCGGGATCCTGTCGGTGAGGATATGAAGTTGTTTATCCATGCCCAGCGATGACATTTTGAAGTGACCTGGGGCAGATCAGCTAGTAGATGTAAGGTCATTTCAGCGAATGACTAGTTTCTATAACACACATTCTAGATCAGGTTGATATGTTGTGGAGAGTTTAAGATGGAAACCTAGATTTCATCCTTCTGCAGGTTTGCAAAGTTCTGAACACAACAACCATCAGCTGCTTCGCCCCTTCTCTAAAGGCGGATTACACTGCCGACCAGGAGACGATAAAACATGTGGAGGAGTTTGGCTTTGTCTTCAACAACGTCCAAGCTCTTCTCACATACAACAACACGGGATTTGTCTACTACCCAAACCCTTACCTGGAGCCCCTCAGCCTCTCAGGTGTTCTGGAGCAAAAACCTGGCGCTCCCATCATTCTCAAAGTAAGTCGGAGAAGTTCTGGGTTATCATAGACTTACAGAACTTTGCTTTCAATGCCATTGTAAAACAACTGATCTGACACACTACTTACTTTAAGAAAGGCACACAACATAGAGTATCTTGACGTTCTTAAACTGAGCTCTTGGCTCTTCTTAACATCACCATTGCTGATATAAAACAGCATATCTTCTGTGATGCAACAATTCCAGTTAAATATGGAAGACCAATCCTATATTTTGTCAGAGATGTCTCTCTGATTTGTGTTTTTTACATTTTTAATAGATTGTTAGCAATTGTTAGCTCTGCTTGGGCTGAAGGAACAGCATAGAATATGAGTTTCAGTGTAAACAAGCTAATCTTCCCTGCACATTTCGACTCTGTGTCAGTTTACAATTTAAAATGTGAATTTTGGGTGCTAGTGTCCTCTAGATCAATTCTGAAACTTTAATTATGCAGGTGTGTGTTTGTGAGTGACACTTTTTTGGTTTTTAAAAAAAGCTTGTTCTTCACTGTGAGTTAAGTTACTCATAGTGGCTAGAGTTTCCAGAAAGAGTAATGATACTTCATAGTAATTGTACACAAGTAAAAGTAAAAAATTATGGTGTAGGAAGCCTACTCCTGAAAATAAAAATTTCATAAATGTTACTCAAGTAAAGGTAATTAGTTGCTATACAACTCTGTCACTTAGTGAACATTAAACATACTTTTTGATTCCAATAAGGAAATTAACTTTGATCAAAATAGCCTCATTGTTAAAAGTAGTTCTTAGAATACAAAATGTTTCAAATAATTGCGATCAAGGGTTGATTGATTCTTTGTTTTAACAGGGCCGTAACCTGGTGCCATCTGCCTCCGGGGGAGCCAGGTTGAATTACACCGTGCTGATCGGAGATACCCCATGTTCTCTTACTGTGTCAGACACTCAGTTACTCTGCGAGCCACCAAACCTCACCGGGCAACATAAAGTCCTGGTGAGTCTTAATGTCATCCTCATACGTCCATTTTATTTTTATTTTTCTGTTTGTTGGCATGCCTGAATGTGGGCTGCTGTCTGTAGGTCAGTGGTCTTCTTTACGTCACTTTGTTTTTGGGTCAACGGCTGGCTTTCAGTTAGTCGCTGGCTTTCTGTCATTGTCTGTCACTCATGGTCTGGTAGGTTCCCCATTACAGCACATTGTCCTCTGGAATTATTGACAAATGAGCAAATAATGACAAAAGAGCTGAAAAGAGAAGAGCAAGCTGTTCTGCCCTTTAAAAAAAGGACAAACGAAAAAATGACAAGATAATTTTTTACTATACAGGTGCACTTCAAAAAGTTAGAATGTCACACAACTAATTTATTCAAATAGTGAAACTCATATCTTCATTACACACTGTGTCATTTTTTCATCTGTTCATTTTGATTACAGCTAACAAAATGCTAAATGTACTAAATTTAATCAGAAAATAAATGTATAAGATAATTTTTTTTTAAAGTCTCTAATATAGAGATGTCAGCTTGCTGATAAGGATGTCCAAGAACTCAAAACGGTTTGGAATGCTTTTTGAAAAGATTATAATTTGACTGATGAAAAACTAAACTACAGTTTGACTAGTCATTTAAAAATATTTTTTCCATTTTTTAGCACCACTTTAAGATGATTTGTTTTTGTTGTTGTTTTGTATTATTATATCAGGTGCAGGTAGGTGGACTGCATATCTCTCCTGGAGAAGTTCACATCCGGTCAGACAGCCTGCTCACCATGCCAGCTATTCTCAGCATTGCGGCTGGCGGAGGATTGCTCCTCATCATCGTCGTCATCGTCCTGCTCGCCTACAGACGAAAGTCTCATGAGAATGATCTCACTCTGAAGCGCCTGCAGATGCAGATGGACAATCTGGAATCCAGAGTAGCTCTGGAGTGTAAAGAGGGTGAGTGATGTCTGAGATGTAAAACCTTTTTAGCAAAGGTTAATTTGGTCAGTTTCCTAACTAAATTTTTATTTGCAATTCCTCTATTGCACCAACAATGTTTCAATACTTTGAAGGTAGCATAATTGTAAAGACTTCTGAAAGTACAGTATTGGTAGAAATGCAATATAACTCAACTACATAGCTCTTAGCTAGTGTAGAACTAAATATTATTGGTAAGCAGTTTGAAAATTCCAGGTAAATAGCACACTAACAACCCCCAACCTGCAGCTATTGCGTGTCTTTTATACAGAAGGAAGAGAAACCATAAACTAACAATCTGCTAGCGTTAGCTTTTTTTCCATAGAAGGCAAAAGTAATAGTGGAGAATATTCAGTTGTTTGCAAGCCACAATTCAAACTACTGGTGTCCACACATCGTGGATGCTGGATCTTTGAATTAGAGCAACTTCTTCTGAAATTATTGCAGAATTTTTTAACACCTCTGTCAACTGTCATGTGCAGCTTTCGCTGAGCTACAGACAGACATCAATGAGTTAACCAGCGATCTGGATAGAGCTGGCATCCCCTTCCTGGACTATCGCACTTATGCAATGAGGGTTCTGTTTCCTGGCATTGATGATCATCCAGTACTGAGGGAGCTGGAGGTGAGGAGACTTTAAAGCACTGCTGCAACTTAAATATGTTGACCTCTTGCCTTCAATACAAGTCAAAATAATGAAAGTTTTAGATCATTTTGTACAACATCTTAAATATTTTTCTGCCACCGTGCATCTCTGTAGTCATAGTGATATGTTGAAAAATTGTACTTTTTATTGCTGTCAACATCTCAGGGTTTAATTTGAATGCACTTGATATCCATTTTTGAATAAACCCTGATGACAAATCAAATGCCACTTAATATTTTTGCGGGAAAACGTCCACAAGGTCAAAATTAGTAAGTGGCTTAAATTACAATTGCCTTAATCAGTCAATATTACGTTCACAATGACATGCACTCTCTAGGAACTCACTGATTGCATCTCATTTTGTTTAAAGCGAAGCCCCTTAATTAGTGTAAAAATTTGAATTTATACATCGAAAGAAAAAATATGACCCTTCTTTTCAAGGGAAGAACAGATAAGTCCAAGATTAGCACATAGTGCAAAGACTGCAGACACATGAGTTGTTCTGGTTTTCACTTTGCCCTTGGAGGTGGTCTGTGAGAACTGTCGTGTCAATTTCCTTTTGTTTTTCATACATTCTGACTCATCCTTCTGCAAGTGCTATTTAATAAGTGTACGCATCTTTGTGTGTGCAACTGTGCGTGATGCATGCAGGTTCCTGGGAGTGGACAGGCGAATGTGGAGAAAGCCTTGAAGCAATTTGCTCAGCTGGTGAATAACAAGGTTTTCCTGCTGACATTCATCCGCACACTGGAGACGCAGCGCTCCTTCTCCATGCGAGACCGTGGCTACGTCGCTTCACTCATCATGACCTCCCTGCAAGGACGGTTGGAGTATGCCACAGACATCCTCAAACACCTGCTCTCCGACCTTATAGAGCGCAACCTGGAGAGCAAGAACCACCCCAAATTGCTCCTCCGGAGGTATTATTTTGTCTTAAATCAAGATGCTTTGTTCAAAAATCATAGAGCTATTTCTATTACACTAAAAATAATCAGGAAGCGTTTGTGTATTCTCCACAATACATTTATTGAAAATCTCCCACTGACTGCACCATTAATATTTTAATTTAAAACGTATAAATTAATAAGAGCTGAAAACCAGAAAATTCAGCAATCAAATTATTTTTTGATTAACCAATATCTACTCAATGCTTCATTTGTTATAAAAATGTTAAATTACTCAAAAGAAACTTAACATTGCACAGAGGTTAGACAAAGCAACATATAAAAGGCTAATAAATACATTTAACACAGTCAAACTGGAAAACTAGATGTCTTTCCTCATAAGACATCAATTCAGGGTAGATGAGTCAGATGATAGTTGATTGACTCATCAAGTGTATATTTAGGGGAACTTAAACTGACTAAGGAAAACTGAAGACTAATCTATCTTTACAACTTAAAAATGATTCCCTTATGACATAAAAAAGCCTATTCTAAGCTCCTAATAGTACAACATCCTATCACTCCAGCTCTAACAAGTGCGTTTATATAAGTTTGTATCTCAAAGTATGTAATCCTGTCATTGAATCATAAAGTATTCCAAGCCCAGTCCAATTAGTAATGAGTATTTAAATGTACTGTTAGGTATGAATTATTTTAAATCTCTCTGGATTTCAGAAACAGTTAAAATAATACTGCCAGCCTTTTATGAAAGCTTTTATCCAGTCCAATCTATAAGAAATATTCACATGTTATGTAAGATGTTTACATAAATGGCTTGGTAGTACAGCTAGCAAGGTCATATACTTGTAATGTTTTGAAATCCATTGGCGTGAATAAGAAACTTCTTCGACAGAATTAATAGTACTTTGAGTTGGTTGGGATTGACCTCCAGAGGTGTTGGTTAAAGTTCACATACATGCATATGCAGAAAAATGAATCCCTTTTTCTTTGTAACTTGTAGTTTATTCTTCATGTAATCTGTTCTCACATTAGTCAAAGAAATCACATAAGTCTATTTGCAAAAATGCAAAGAAAAATAGTTCACCAGGATTGTGTTCTTTCTTGGTAGAATTGCACAAATGCTCCACTGCAGTGACTAGAAAACCTTTCTGACAGAAAGCCAACCTGTCCTGATCAGCGCTGTTTATCTTTTAGCATAGCTAATTCCTCAGTGCATTGTTCTTTCCAGCCCAGTTACCACCCTTCTGATGGTTGAGTAACTAGGCCAGTGAAGGGAAGCCCACCTCTCTTCAGCTTCGTTTTGTGCAGCCGTGTGAAACACTGGTTGCAAGTCTGAGGAACAGGGTGACTGAGCAGACAGGTGAAAGACAGGAGTGTTAAAAGTGATAGAGAGTGGGGGGACTGGCAGAGGAAGAGACCCTAATGGGGAAGAGTGAGTGCAGTGGTAGCAGAGTTGTTGTCAGTCTGACTTATCTTCTGTATGCCCCCTCATGAAACATTCAACTGTAGCTCACGTTTCTTCTCCTGTCACCTCTCCTCCTCTCCTTTTTCTCGCCTCTTTCCCTCTTCCCTCCACCTCGAGTTATCTGGCGATTGTTTTTTTTTTTCTTTTTTCTTTTCTTTTTTTGCTGTGCTGACACCAGCCTGCTGAATGTTTCATGAGACGTTTGTGGGGAGAAAACTTGTGTTCTGACACTCATTATATATAAGGCTAAGTTCAAATAGGAGCCAGTAGAAGAAGCTGTTTGCCCAAACCTATTAATCTTCTGCACACACTCAAAATGCTGAACAAGGTCTCATCGACAGTTGTGTTCTGCAGGTTAAGGTTGTAATGCAGGTAAGGGCCAAAAAGTTGTGGAGAAAAACAAAAAGCATGGCTATAATGCAGCAAGCTTTAGGCCTGGTGTTGAAGGAAAAACTTCTAGCTTTTTTTCCAGTGTCTGAAAATCGAGACATCTTTCAATCTGAACTCATGTAAAGTGCAGTCATTGAAAAACAGTGTGAGATATCTAAAGTAGCCATTTAGTCTGGACAATTATGTCATAACCTACAAGTGCTGTGCACTGGCAGCACTTACCTGACATTACAGTGTAGTGTGTGTCCACTGAGGATAAACGGCCAAGCGCAAATTTCTTAAACTGTTCTGTCTAGGTCTTGTAGTCGCAACACAGGCAGTCTTAAAATAATGAAAAAATAATCAGAGCACTCCAGCTCTCTGCAGGACGCCTCCTGATAATGAATGAGTGTGCCTCTTTCTCGTCTTGCAGAACAGAGTCGGTGGCAGAGAAGATGCTGACAAATTGGTTTGCCTTCTTGCTTCACAAATTTCTCAAGGTAAAACAAAGTCATTCTCTGTTCTTTTTGCTACAGGTATCACTGTGATGTACTACAGGCTCCTTAAAATGTTTTGTATAGATTTTTTTCCTAAATAGACTCCTCTAAATTCTTGCTGTGGCTGAGTTTATGAATTCCTGATATTGATGTGCTTTTCCACACTATTGAAGGGTTATGTTACCAGTGAGGTTGAACGTCTCTATAGTTTTCCTGATTCATAATGTTCACATTAGCAGGTCACGTGTCATCTACCCACTCATAGAAATCTGTTTTCTTTCTCATCCCTTCTTTCTCTCATTTTTCAATCCAATTGCTTGGATTCCTTCCAAAACAAAGGAGTGTGCTGGGGAGCCTCTGTTCATGCTGTTCTGTGCCATCAAACAGCAAATGGAAAAGGGACCCATAGACTCCATCACAGGGGAGGCTCGCTATTCCCTAAGTGAAGACAAACTCATCCGGCAGCAGATTGAATACAAAATGCTGGTGAGTAAGAAAAGCATCCATAAAGGAAAAAAAGTCCTCTATTTAGTCTGTATTAATATGTTGTGCTATTAGAAGAGAACCCTCACAGTTTCATACACAGTTTTAAATGAAAATGTCTCAACACATGACAAATTAGAGGAAAAATATGGAATGCACTTGGATGCAAACACAATGTTTGGGGCTCTATGAGCATCTACAGTCTAAACACACATTCTGATGTTTTCTTCAAGCTGAAAGATGAATGAACTGAACTCTAATCTTCATAAGCAAACATTTATTATATACAAAGAGAAGTCCTTTTACCAAACTGAGAGCTACTGACTGGAATCATGAAGCACTCCACAATTATTTTCATAACTAAAACACCTTAAATTTGATCTGCCCTTGATTGTTCTTTCAAAGTATTACACTGGAAATTTCAAGAAAAGCCTTTCCTTAAACTTGAGCACAAGCTGATCAGTAAATCTAGGACCTAAACTGTAAACTGCAATCCACAAATTCCTGTTTTTCAATTATAAATAATTACTTGTTCACACCTTTACTTGTTCAAAATGTGTAACTCAGCAAAACATGTAATTTTAAGTGAAAAATATGTGCTGATGTTTAAAAATCATGAAATATCTACAAAAAAAATAACTGTTTGTAGAAAATGTTTCATTTCTACAGTCAAAAACCAAAATGAGAAATGCTCAAGTTTATCTTTACAAAGGAAAGTTTCTAGGGATGGAAGAGAAACGTCCAAAGTTGTCTGTTGGATAAATGCTGCTAAGATTTTCTCTTGGGATGACCAAGTCTCCATAAGATACTATCAATATACCAACCAGACTTCTGGGAGACTTGCCAAGAAAAGTCCTCACAAACATAAATATGTGGAGTTTATGCAGCCCTGATGGTTTTTTGCCTGGAACTATTTTCTTTGGTCAAATAATACAAAGATTTAGCTTTTTATCAGGAAACATTCCAGATGGATGTGGTGTTAAACATAGGAAAAATAATACAGTGAAAAGCACTTCCAGAGAATTGTTATTTACGGTGAAGAATCAATTATGCTTTGGGCATACTTCTGTTCAAAGACGTAAAGCTCCCTTTATAAAATACCAGAAAATATTGAATAGAATTCACCCAAAAACTAAAAATGTATATTTCAGAATGATAATCATCTAAAAACAACATGACTAAATTAATATGGAGATATTTCACTTGACACAAAACATATCCTATGGCCATTTCAAAAACCTATGGTCTTTCCATAGCCATGTTTTTGTTTAATTCTTTAGCAGGGAATCGAAACAATGTGGCAGGCATTGTAATGTGTCAAGGGGATACAGAATAAAATCAAACTGGTATATGAATGTATTTGTGTCCTACAGATGAGGATGTTGGCATGACTAATGTGAAATGAGGATTATCAATCAGAAGGACACTGATCTGTAGAAATCATGTTCCTCTAAGACAAATCAACCAACCACACCAGCAGAATGCCCACAGCAGGACAACAGAGCCTCTTAATACCCCGCTTTCATCCTGCATACAGGCTTTTCCTTGTTTCACGCGTCCACTCATATGCGAATGAAAAATCAAAAAGGCAGCTTTGTACATTCAAACTGTTAAATATAATTAGGAGCAGAGACTTTGCCAAATTGCTAATTTTGTCTATCCTAATCACTAAAGTCAAGCATTTGGGCCAACTACACGTCTCTGTCCTTTACATTTCTATTCAAACGGAGCTGGCTGGGATGCTCCAGCAGCCCATCAGAATCCATTTCCCCTCTGGCTTCAGCTGCAGAGCAGAGCCAGCCAGCGACAAGATGACACCTCTCTGATCGCCACGTCGGAGAGTGTGAGAGGCTCTGTCTCATTACGTGTTTAATGCTGTTGCCAGAGCTGCACAGTCACATCCTGGAGGTGTGAAATTACATTTCAAGCCAAGATGCTCTCCACCAGGACATCTTGGTGAAGAGCAGGTAATGAAAGGACCTCCCAAGCAACACCTCTCTCTCTCCTTTTCTGGGTTTCTCTCTCTCTCTCTGTCCTGGATCTCCAGACGCTGAGCTGTGTGAACCCCGACAATGAGAACAGCCCAGAGATCCCAGTCAAGGCTCTCAACTGTGACACAATTACCCAGGTGAAGGAAAAGATCCTGGATGCTGTGTACAAAAATATGCCATACTCCACCCGACCTCGAGCTACAGACATGGACCTGGGTGAGCGAGTCAGACAATCTTTTGATCATAGTAGCTGTTTCATGCATTATATTCTGGCAGAAAATCAACTGCATAACAACCTGTTGGAATAATGTCACAGTGGCAAAGATTCACCTGACAGTGGCCATGTTAACACAAATTACAGAGAATGTTTGACATCAGCTCCTCCATTGTTTCCGCATACTCCCCAAACCTGCTTGCAGTTGCAATCACAGCAACACCCCAACAGTGACATTAAACCTTTTTGACAGGACTACTCCAGGAAGGCTTACACCCACGGCATGTCATCTGATACTGAGTGATGCGGCACAAATTTAGGTGGCATGCACCTTCACACAGAGTAAATAAAACACCGTCTTGGTATCGCCTGATAGTGCTTTGGGCATGTAGCTTTACACCTTCAGGGGCTTTTACAGGTTAGGGATTTAGGGAGGATGTGTCTCATTGCCCCAGGTGGCTCAAAGAAAGATACTGTGTCCTTTCATTTTGTTCTCACTCCCCCTGACTTGTAATTGTCAGGGACAAGAAGCAGTCTCGTTGACATTTTGCCTGTTTCGCTTGACAGCCTGCACATTGTAAAGAATAAACATAACACACAAGGATAATATAACCTTAGGGGTAGTGCAGGCTAACAATTCATGTCAGACAGGGAGAACATAAGTTTGAGACATGTGAGAAATACTGTAAACATTACACAAAATAACAGCAATTTGTTGCTTTTAAATGTGTTTTCCAACAGAGTGGCGGCAGGGCAGAACAGCTCGTGTGGTCCTGCAGGATGAAGACATTACAACAAAGATAGAAGGCGACTGGAAGAGACTCAATACACTCATGCACTACCAGGTGAGGGAATAAAATTAATACCAACATTACAAAATTGGTCATCTTCTCCTGATTATTCTTTTTCTTAAATCATTACGTTCCTAAATTGAGTGAAGGATGCTCATCAAAAGCACCAGTTAAAGTGACATTTGTTTTCTGCACTTGAAATTGTTCAACGGCTCCAAATTTTTCAATCCCTGAATAGTCTCTGGAAGCAATTGATGCAACAAAACCTATGGTTGCGTGCGTAAGGTACAACACTTTAAATAACTAAACTGTTGAATGTTATTTTCATTGCATGACAAAACCAAGCCAAGATAATTGCCAACAAAATTCAGAAAGTAGTCCATTGCCTTGTAAAAGGAAGGAAAAGAGCACACAATAACAACAACCGTAATGGTTCCAAGAGATGCAATTGAAAGTCGAGGTTGCAAGTTTAAAGGAATTTGGATACATTATCTGCACTTTGCAGGATTGGAAGCTCTCCAATCACCAGATTTCTGAGGAGGCAGGTGGTGAAAAATCCTCAGCTGTTGGCAAAATACATTTGAAACAAGACTTGGTAGGAACAGCTACTGATGCTTTGTTACCACTTGAAGTCACGTACTAAACATAGAAGGACTCCTTGTCTGAACACTGAGGAATATACTACTGTTGACCCAAAAGCAAAAGTAAAGTCAGCTTCAATTTGCTCAAAACTATAAAAATGAGTCAAAGAGGCTTAGGGATTTGTTCTGTGGAGCAATGAATCAAAACTAGAATTTTTCAGGTCAATGGATCTGCGATACGTCTGCAGGAAGACTGAGGCGTACGCTGAAAAGAACAACATGCGTGCAGTAAAGCATGGCTGAGGGTCAGTGATCCTCAGAACCTGCTTTGCTTCCTTTGGTGCTGAAATCTGCACCATGTGAACACCAAGAGGGATTCAATCAAGTGTCAGAAAATCCTGGGATAAAATGAGACGAGTTGATGTATCACACTAGCAGGTTATATCAGCAAACGGATAATCTTCCTAAGATTACTTACATTTCCAGACTTAATATTAGTTCTTAGTTAATATGTGTATTGCACAGCTGCTAGTTTGTACAGTACATTTTGCCAATGAACCAAATTTGCAGTGGGACTCAAGGAATTTTAGCTGCAACTGTATCAGCATCGGAATCTAAGCAATCTGGGTTAATACAAAACAAGTAAATCAGCTGATTCATACAAGAAACATGGACTTGTGTGTCATTTTTGGCCTCCATTTTTTCCTAGGTCTTGAATGTTAACACACAGGTCACTGACTTCAAATGCCAATTCATTCTTCTTTGTCAGTGGTATGATTCACCTTCAGGCCTTTTCACACAGCTGACATTTCAGCAAGTTATTTATTATAATATAGACAAACAAAAACAATGAAACTTTTTCTTCAAGCAGTTTTAAAGTTATATACTCCTAGGAGAGGAAGAGGAGAAAAAAATTCCTTCATTTTCAATACTCATGTGAGGTGTAGAAGTATTTGACGTGTTGCTAAGCTTTTTGCGACGTGAGCCAAATCTGTAACACATGCAGAACAGCTTTTTTCTGGCAGACATTTTAGGACGTTCCTGGAACTCTTGCATACGCAAATTAAATATTAGTGCTGTTGTTGCCAGATTAATTTAACTTAAAGAAAAAACGTTAGGATAGCACGCAGCACAACATTTATCGGTTTATTCAGACAAAGTCCTATTTTAGTACTTCATGCTAAACTTGAAGGAACATTGCTTCTCGCCCAGCTGAGTCAGACTGCAGTACTTTGTATTATTGACAATACAGTATTACATAATATTACATAAAATTTTTGCAGCTGTACTTAACGGGATGCACAAAATGTATCCCATTCACACAATATTTGGTCTCTTCAATAGCTTGTGAAAGTGGTGTGGTCATTGTCATTGTCACTGAAGGCCAGTTCTCTAAAAACCCACGGATGGCTATGCTATTTGCTCCTTTGAATCATAATTGTCAAAAAATAAATTAATTTAAAAAATTCGGCTCCTTGGTTTTATTGCACTGATGATACTTTGAATTTTTCTTGCTGCTTTTGACCAATATCTGCGAGGCAAACATTTCATGAAGCTGCACCTTTGTCTCTCAGGTATCTGATCGCTGTGTGGTGGCCTTGGTGCCCAAACAGATGTCCTCTTTCATCATTCCCTCCTCAGCCAGCTTCCCACGCAGTATCAGCAGATACGGTCAGCAATGTGAAACAAATACAACTACCTAATGTTCATCCATCTTATAGAAGCGTGTTTTTTTAAAGATAGACAAACCACTGTTACTTTTGCAGATTTCATAAACGGTAAGATGCCTCAAAAGGGTCAAATATGCTTAATTTTTGTGATTTAAAGGTAAATAAACCTTAAAATTTAGTTTGTGTTTCTTTTTGTTTGCTTCTTTTGTTTTGTTTTGTTTTTTTTTTTTTAATTTGCATTATTACTTGCAGGGTAGGGACACTTTCTTTAACAAATATGCTTTTATGTGATTATACAGTCTCAATGCATATCCCACCTGCTTAGCTGGTTTATTTTAAGTTTATTTTGGAACATATCTTTTGCCATATTGCCAACCTAGGTATGGACGTCCCATTCCGCTCCACCCCCACCAGCCCTGACAGCCCTCACTCCCGTGTGCCTATGCTCACCCCTGACCTGGAGAGTGGTGTCAAAGTTTGGCATTTAGTCAAGAACCACGACCACGGTGACCAGAAAGAGGGCGAACGCGGAAGCAAGATGGTGTCTGAGATCTACCTAACGAGACTCCTAGCAACTAAGGTGACACTCAAAAGATAAAGATACCATGTTCATTTTCTCCTAAGCATGTGATTTAATCTCTTATTTATTTGTAAAGTCCGGAACATTTTGGCCATAATGGTAAATAGAACAGCTGATATTAAACCCACTTGAAGATCTACTGTATTTTGGCATGAAATCTGCATAACAGGCTTTTATTTTGAAGCTGATGACTGTCATTTAGTGTAGAGGAAATGCAAGAACAAGCAGTTTTTTTTAAATAGTTTTGTCTAAATGATGTTTACTTACAGATACAAAAACATTTAAGTTGTTAGTATGGCATGTTACATTTTTTGTTGCAATGATTCCTGTTGCAAGTCATACTTATTTTGTGACTGGACTTATTTTTGAAACATTCATAGCTACTCCTGTGGCCCTTGTGGGAAAATAATTTTCCATCCCTGCATTTGATGGTATTCAGTGGTAGATTTAAAGATAAAAATGTTATGTAAAATAAAAAAACATATATTCATCTTCACTTATATCATCATAGCAATAACAGGGAATACTGTGATTAAATATATTGCCCACAGTTAAACCTGCTATACTTTCATGCAGCTAATAGGATGTACACCCTTTGCTTTAAAAAAAAAAGCTATAATCAGTAGCAAAAGCGCAATGTACAATTTTTAAGTCATTTACTGTGCAACATTTTTTGCTGTAGACCAATACAGCAATTACGTGTTCTGTTGGGATAGCGTGGTATCTATGGAAAGAGCAAACTGGAATGGATTACATTTTTTCAGCTTCTAGTACGTTTCCCGTTACTTTGTTTTTCTTATCCATGTGTGAATTTGAACTTATCGTGCACCTATTCTGTAAGATAAACATATTACCAGCAGAAGCAAAACTACTGAACTGCTTCATTAAGTTTCTCTTCGTGTTTTTTTACAGGGCACGTTACAGAAGTTTGTGGATGATCTCTTTGAGACTTTGTTCAGCACCGTATGTCGAGGCACTGCTCTGCCTCTCGCCATCAAATATATGTTTGACTTCCTCGATGAGCAGGCAGACAGACATGGCATCCATGACATGGACGTTCGCCACACATGGAAGAGTAACTGGTGAGAAAAATTTCCCACTTAAGACATATTAAAAGTTTATTAAACAGCCAGGAATATATTCACCAACTCTCTTTCAATGTTTCCCTCATTTATGAACTAATACTTATATATGTTACCAGATGTTTTGCTGTGTTTGGATACTGTCCATCATTTTGATTTACAACAGTGATTTGCTATAAATCTAATTAGTCATTTTATCAACTTAAAGACACATTATTAACTAATTATAACCTAGACCCATGTTTGGAAAAGTCTTTCTGAAAATTGTAATAAAATTTTATTAAAGGATATAAGCTCTGTGTTAGAAGGGAATAATGATTAAAACTTGCTGGCTAAATGCAAGAATATAGCAGCTGCACAACACAAATTGGTCTGATGTCACAAAATATTTTTCAAGTTTGAAGACATTGATTTAGTGATGGTTTAATAAATGCTGATGGGCTACAACATGCAATATGTTAAAAAATGTAGAAACTAAAGTCTTTCTGAGAAATAATTTACTGATTTCCAACTAGGTTTGGGTCAAACAAAAAATAGAAAAACATCCATTGTTCCTAAACGAAGACCTATAATTAAGAATGTCTGCCTTCAGAGCACATTCCAACCTCCAATATGAATGTACCTGTTTACACATTTCCTCATAGCATTAATTAGAATTTTAGAATAACTAATTTAAGAGGAATTTATTATTTACCTCATGCTTCAAGGATTTTCCTAGTTTTATGTTGTTCTTGGAAATATTTTGTAGCTGTGGGACTTTACCAGAGCTCAAATATCCATCTAGTTTTCATAACTAACGTCAAGCATAAAAGTCAACATGGGATTAATTAAACTCAGATTCAAAAGGAGCTTTTGATGTTTGGAAAGTATTTAATTTCTCTTTGCAAACATGTCTTGCAGTGTTTACACTATTTTCATTTTACTCTGTCAATATCTTTCCATATTTCCAGTCTCCCGCTGCGGTTCTGGGTGAATGTAATCAAAAATCCCCAGTTTGTGTTTGACATCCATAAAAGCAGCATCACAGACGCCTGCCTGTCAGTGGTGGCACAGACCTTTATGGACTCTTGCTCAACATCTGAACACCGTTTGGGTAAAGATTCGCCCTCCACCAAGCTGCTCTATGCCAAGGATATTCCACACTATAAGAGCTGGGTGGAAAGGTAAATATAACTCAAAAAAGTAATTTCTGTTACAATTAAGCATGAAATGTTCAAGGTGGAATAAATTGACCAATTTCACAATAACATGAATGTAACCAACAATTTTAAACAAATGTACAACATGATCTACTTGCTTTTACTTTAAACGGGAAAGAAACTATTCTTTCTACTGCTGTTGAAATGATCTAACATATTCATTAAAACATTTACAATAATGTTATCTAAACTATTTGATATTTTTATTTTGCTACAAACACATAAAAATATAGTATGAAAACAATCTAAATTTAGTAGCAGTTTTTGATCAATATTAAACTTTTTAGAGAATAAAGTATTTTTTGATCATGCTCCTTATAGAGTAAAACAGATTAACATTTAGCTAGAAGGATAAGCTAATGACTGCTCAGCATCCAATAAATGCTGAGCAACATCAGCAGCCATTCTTGTTGCTTAGAAAAGACAAAGGAAATAAAGAAATTGACTTTCCAAAAAAGGGAAAGTCGATTATATATCAGTGCCAGTAATAAATTGTGTATGATAAGTTTTATGTTTCAGGTTTACTATATTTTACAAATCCCTAATCAGATTTCACGTTATCAAAATATTGTATGCTATTTTGAGTCAGAGCAGATAAACCAGCCAGTAAAAACATTCTGATATTATTTTGTATTTTCATTAAAAAAAAAGTCTATTTTTTATCAAATACTCTGAATCTGGCAATTTGACGGCCTTGTGGCAAAAGGTGCTGACACCACTACTTCATATTGACAAAATAAATCCGCACTCTGGCACATTAAAATTAAAATAGCCTTAAACAGTAGGAACAGTATGACAAAAAGTGTTATGGTTTTTAAAATGTAATTTTTAAAAATATTATCCTGCTCCTTGATACTTCTAGTAGACTCATGTCAAGTTTTAGTAAGTGTCAATATCAGAACTGTTATAAAAACTAAGTAAATTAGATTACCTTTATAATAACTTGGTTTCACTTCCAAGCTAGTAATCAAATTAAACAACTTCAGTTGTTGACATTAATAAAATGTTAACCTGCAGAACCAGAATTTCTCTAAATCTACAGATTTATTTATTTCCTGTTTGGTGTCAAGACAATTTTTATATGTCTTTCTGCAACTTTAGATGCAGTTAAATGCAACAATAACAATGTATGGGAATCAGCTAAGCTACTAATTCCTACAGTGTAAGGGCATCTATTTTGAACGCTCTAAAAAAATTTGAATTTTCTTTTAATTCATCGTCTATATAAACTGAAAGTCCAAACCTCTGACTGACGCATTTCTTTATTTTTCTGCACAAACATCTCTGATGTACATAATCCTTTATCCTTGAACATTCTCTGGATTTTCACATCAGTCTGAATTCAAATTAGGAGAAAAGCTCCAGTATGCATGGCTGTGTCCTTGACACCGAGTCCATGCGTGTGTGTGTGTGTGTGTGTGTGTGTGTGTGTGTGTGTGTGTGTGTGTGTGTGTGTGTGTGTGTGTGTGTGTGTGTGTGTGTGTGTGTGTGTGTGTGTGTGTGTGTGTATGTGTGTGTGTGTGTGTGTGTGCGTGCGTGCGTGCGTGCGTGTGTGTGTGTGTGTGTGTGTGTGTGTCCTCTCAGGTACTACGCTGACATCAACCGCCTACCTGCCATCAGTGATCAGGATATGAATGCCTATCTGGCTGAACAGGCTCGCCTCCACTCCAGTGAGTTCAACGTACTCAGTGCCCTGCATGAGATCTACGCTTACGTCAGCAAGTACAGCCAAGAGGTGAGGCCCTCAACACATCACAAAGTGGAAACTGGCTTCAGTTAGTAGTTTGTTGACTGAAAGTACAATTTGCTCTACTGATTTATATGATAAACATTTTGTATGGAGAGTGGATTGTTTTGTTTTGCTTACTGTTTATGGAACTGTGGAGTTTTTGCCCAATTCTTTTTCTCTGCAGCTTTTTCTGGTCATTTTGTTTTTGTAATTAATTTGGGTTTACAACTTAGAATCTTTAGTGTTTTTGCTGATTCACTTGGCGCTCATAGTGTTGTTTCCAGTCAAAACAGGCCTTAGATTTAGAAAGAAAAAATAAATGAGCTGCACCAGCTGAACCTGAATTTTTTAGCATCTGAGGAGCCAATTATTTCCTTATTTCCCATCACAAGTTGATGAAACTTGATTGGAGAATTAATGTGAAACTTAAATATCTCAAAAACAACTCTCCATTTGCCAGCTAGAAAAGACATTACAGTTAATTGTGGCAACTAGCTTATTATTTTTTTTTCTTGAAAAAGTCAGAAACAATAAGATGAAGACTTTTGTATGTGGTCATCAGATCCCATAAACTGTAATGAAATTAATCATTTAATCAGTGCTTAATGTATTGGTTTTCATACTTAGATATGCTCAAAATTACAACCTAAAATTACCCACAGCTCATCAGTCCAACCCTAGGACTTTACAAGTTACTTCATTTGTATTGAATCCAAATAAATAAAACTAGAATAAATAATTTAAGCTCGTACGTACCTCCAAGTAAAGATAAATTTGCTGCTGCAAAATATTTTCATTTCAAACCCTGCATGTGCAAATCAGATTCCTTCAGCTGACTGACAACACACATTGTGTCCTTGGTTACCTGGCTATTTCATCTTGTGTGTTTGTGTGTTGTTTTTTTGTCTGTTCTAGATCATTGAGGCACTGGAGCAAGATGAACAAGCCCAGAAGCAGAAGCTGGCATACAAAGTGGAGCAGATCATATTTGCCATGTCCCCAGAAAGCTGAGATATACACACCAAAACATAAAGAATTCCCAAGATAAATACACATATGGTGTGTCCAAACTTTAGCGTTTAATACCACAAATCAAAGTGTAATGGAGGAGATTAAATATTTAACATCCAAGTTCCTCAGATGTGGACATCAGCACTTCCATATGTGGATGTGTAATCATAATCACACGTACAGATAAAGCATACACAGAAAGATTTATCTAACTTACTGTGTAAACATACACACACATAAATACAAATGTACATACACAAACCACAGCAGCGCATCCCAAAGCAAAGACTTCTACTACCAGTGTCACTTTTTTTCCTGAAGAAACTCCAACAAGAAAATATTCGGCTTCTAAAACACTCAAACGGAGAGCAAAAGGATTTAGGCCATCATCAATTGCAGATTTAACTGCCAATTCCTATCCACTGGGAAAATGGTTTGCCTCTGTAGTCGGTGCTTGTACTAACTGTGCGAAGCACCAGCGTGAGCTCTGAAGAGAACAGGACTTAATAAAAGAATGACTCAACGCTTAAGCCAGCGGAGGAGCTCGGCAAAGACAGAACCCAATTTAATGGGACGACATGTCTGTTGAGACGCAACTCAAAGTACATTTTATGTCAAAGTTGAAGGACAGTTATTCATGTGACTGACTTGGAGTGACATTGCTATTTGTAGCCATTCTGAGCAGAGATGTGTGACTATGTGTTGTTAAGCCTTTGCTAGGGGCTTTTAAAAGAAGTGCAGTGTTATGTTTCACTCTGTGACGATTGTCTGAACTTCTAAACTCTGAAGCGAGTAAAATCTCCGAAGAGTCCCAGACTCAGACATCTCAACGCTACAATTTTTAATATATATGGAGATATTTTGGGTCCTCTTCCTGGATTTTACTGCACCTCGTAATTCATTTGAGTTAAATGCTCCTGTCAAAGCTATTAATAAAACATGACATTGTACGGAAGAGATCTCATTTGAGATAGGACATTTTTACAGTGATCTATAGGGCACTAATTCAGCCATTCAAAGATAAGTGGAGGCCGAATTGTACTGTTGCAGAAAGCATGATTAATGATGTTTTAAGCGTGATCGTGGATCAGATTAGCCTAAATTTGGCCCATAGCACCCTACCCTCCACCCTTCCCTTCTCATCAGTTATTGTTTACATGAAGCGTAATACTTGAAATGCACCCGGTGTACAGGATATTAAGAACACCTGCAGCTCTTGTCAAGTAACTTGGATAGATTAAGGTAGATAAAGCCGTTGATGCGTTATTGATTTTTTCCAATATGGTGTCCAACTTGAGCTTGACGTCGAACTGAATTGTGGGTGAAAAGCTGAAATGGAGCTGTAGATTTGTACAAAGCAGGTGTGCTTATATTTTGTAAACAGAGTGAATATTTAATTAATTAAATCTGTGTTTGGATCAGCTTTTGATCCGTTTCAAGTCTGTTTGTTGCGTCACAATGTGTTTCTGTGTTTCAACCCACAGTGCCTTGAAAAAGTATTTGCCCTTTACATTTTCTTCTGTGTTTGGTTCTATATTACACTTAACTGTTTCAAATAATCAAATTAAAATGAAAAATGAAACGAAAAAAAAAAATTGCATTTGTTAGAATAAAACCCTAGCTCTGTGAAAATATAGTTAGCCTCTGGTTACATTATGAATTACTGTACCTGTTTGTTGGTTCATTTTTACAAGCCACATTCTTGCCTACAGTTGAGATCATGAAATCACTCAAACAAAACCTTTCTGGCAACATGAAGTAGACTAAAAGATCTCAAAAAGAACTAAAATTCATAATGCCCAGTTTTATTGCCTGCCCCAATAAAGGGTGGGTATTTATTATAAAACAAATATGAGAAAGAGACTGGACCAAAATGGCATAAATGAGGTGTTTCCCAGGCACAAAGCACTTCTTATCATTCAGACTGGTAAGAGAAAGGTAGTACTTTTTTGACTATTCGGACATAAAACTGATACATTATTTAAGAAAAATGAAAACACATTATTTTCACTGTACAAATGATGGACCAAGGATGGTCTCCAGCAGAAAATCCTGACAGAGAATGTGCTGCCATCAATTATTGACGTTAAGCTCAAGCCTACTTGGGTTGTGCAGCGGAATGATTCAAAGCAAACCAGCAAGTCCACTTCTGAGTTGCTGGGAAAAAAAAGTTCTGGAGTGGCCTGGTCAGAGGCTCTATTGAAATCCAATTAAAATGCCGTGCCATGGTTGAAACCTATTCATGCTCGAAAATCCTCTAATATGTCTGAAGTAAATCAATTCTCCAAAGAGTAGGTCATATTTTCTCAACAACTTAAAGATTCACTACAAGTTATCCCAAATGCTAATATAACCAACTATGAACTTTGCAGAGCAATTCGTTTTTCACATATGGCAAGGTTGGTTAAATAAATAAATTCATTTACAAATTGCGTTTTGTATTTAATCACTTTGTCTTTTTCTTCTGTTAAAATCTGTTGATTGATATAAAAAAAAATAAGTGTAAAAAACAGTGTAAATCTGTAAGGGGCAAATGCGTTTTTTAAGGCAACAATTTCATTTTGCTTTCCAGTATACATACGTTTGACCTGGCTGCTTTAGTTTCAGTGCTGGTGTTGCTACAGCACACATTTCTAAGCTTTCAGCCAATTACCATCATGAAGGAAAAAAAGTCTACTTGGCCATCACTCTGATTCTGAGTTTTACTTTTGATTGTTTCACCCATTGTGATGATGCTAGATGAAGACCTTTTGATGCTTTTCATTAAGAAGCACGCTCAGTCTTTTGCTGCCAGTTTTACCATCTCAGTATTTAGAGGAGATTTTACACTCCTCACAGGACCTTGATTCATGGAAAAATGTGTTAAAGATAAACAAAAACAAAAAAAAAACAAATACATTTCATGTTAAGTGTTAAAATATTATGGAATCCATCTGTTTCATGTGTGGTTTGACAGCGATAATTTATAAATGTGTTGTGCAATAAACTGTCATGTTTAAACTGTAATTTTTTTTAAACAATCTATAACTGTATAAATACTGTACATAAAAACACTCCTATTTTGCAAGTAAAAGATTCACTTTTTACTGTTGTTATACATTAAAAGCGCAGCTGATGAAAACTCTTTCTGTTTCATTGCTTCAGTTATTATTGGAGTCTGTGTTTCAATGGGGGGGACGGGTGACATTTTGTTTCCCTTCAAGAGGCTCATAACACTTTTGTTTCTTTCTTTTTTTATTGCTCACAACTTTACCAATGATTGAAATAGTGAAATTTGTAAAAAAAAAAAAAAAAATTAAAAAAAAATCACTTCTTCATTACAGTAACACTGTGATAATGATTTTAGTTGCTAGTTCATGGTTGAAAGATGCAACATATAGCATATAAATGGAAACCAGATGTTTTTGCCAACTGGCATAAATTTGGGAATAACATAAGAAAGGATATTCTTTCTTGTGCTATTCCCAAATACACCTCGAGAGATTTATTTTTTGCCTTTGTTTAAAACAAGCAAAGAGTCAGAAGATTCTTATTTTTTGTGAAACATATGTAGTGCAAGCCATGTGTAAATCAAAAAACTATTTGTTAAAAATAAAAAACACTTTTCTGGTCAAGGTTCTGCCACTTCAGCTGTGCTCTGTGAGGTAATTTTGAAGTCAATGTGAACTCTGCCACATATAACAGGATAATCTATTGTTACTGTGTTAGACCACCATTAGCATCCTAATTTAATAGAAAACTCATATTGAACTTTCGTGGGAAAGCGGCCAAATGCAAGACAGAGTTGACCCGAAACCCCCAGGAGTGCATCTATCATTCAGTCATTATAGTTCATGCTCTACACAACTAATTTTCCCTAAGAATGACTAAACTAATAGCATATCAGACACATAACTTTAGCACTCATGAACCTCTTAACATAAGTAGCCATTTAGTTCAGTTTCAAAATTCAAATCTTGATTTTTCCTATGAGAACTCAAAGAAACACAAACATATTTACTGTAAAGCAAATGAAACGATACAAAACTTAGATTACAGAATATTCACATTTGGCAGGAATTTACTTGTGCATTTGGTTAGACTTAAATGCACATGTATTGTTTTTGTGTAAAGCCCACCAAAAGGAAGGGCCTTTCTATTTTCAGATCAAACACAAGTAAAGCCTTTATTGAACAATCATTTTCAACTTGTTTATTCTTCTTTGGAGTTGGGAAGACAAACAAAGACCAACTCATTGGATGATGACTAACTGCACTCAATATGGAAAATTGAGGTTTTCAGGAAATGCCTTAATGTGGTGGACTGGGGAAACAAATCATTTTAAGCTCAAATACCAAAATCCATTTCCTCCGAAAGTTTAGAATACCTCACAAGACAAGTGAAAATTTATCTTAAATGAAGAAATGTGTGCCTACTGAAAGGTATGTTCGTGTGCTGTACAGTATATCCAGCAAATACGTAGCTAGGGCTCATTTTAAATGAGATTCAGCATCAATGCAGCATGCCACAGAGGCGATCAGCCGGTGGCTCTGCTGAGAAAGCACCGGTTGCTTTAATAGCTGCCTTCAGCTTATCTGTACCATTGGCTGCGGTTTTGTTTAATCTATCTCTTGACAAAGACTGATCATGTCTCTATGGGTTTTGGGCAAGAGAGAGTTTGCTGGTTACACAGAATTATATTAGTGAAACCACATTCTGGTACTTTTAGTATTATGTCCTTCTGGAAGTGAAATGAAATCAGCATCTCCATAAAGTCATAAAGGTCACAGAGAAAGAAGTGCTCTGGGTAAAAAACAGTGAAGACTTAAGATTTTACATTCATTTAAAAGGAAGATTTTGTACAGTGGTGTAATACCTCAAGTCCACCTTAAAACCAGTAAAAATGTTTTCTCTCTGGTTTACCTCAGTCATTGTAAAGTTTATTTGTATAGCACATTTCAGCTACAAGGCCGTTCAAAGTGCTTCACGCCATAAAACATAATACAGTAACCAATTGTGAAGCAAGCAATAAAAGTTACATTTTGTCAAATGACATCATCAAAATTCTCAAGCAAATATCAACCCAATACATTGATAAATCTTTGAGTTATTATAGATCAAACCAGCTCTAAACAGCTGGGGGTTTGGCCTTGATTTAAAGAAACTTGGTGTTTCGTCTGTTTGCAAGTTTTCTGGACGTTTGGTCTGAAGAGATGATACACCAAACACCTCTTTAATTTATTTTGGTGCTAAGCTATTATGTGATTTAAAGACTAAGAGAAGCTTGGCACAGTTCACGCCTTGAGAATTTCCCCAAACTCCCGAATCAGCTTGGGTTCACAGCCTTAGCAAGGCTGTGGTTATCACAGTAACTCCTGCACCTTTTCTATGGCACACATGTGAATATATGTAGAGATGTATAGAGTATAAGGTTGTTTTATGGGATTTTGTGTTTTTTATGGGAATAGATATGGAAATTAGCCAACTAGCTATAATTTTATGTATTCACATGTAAATGTTCTTTAATTTGTCTTTTAACTTGAACTTCAACACTTTTCCTTCCACCAAATCTTCCATTGTTGTACTTGGAACAATTAGGATTTTTAGGAACTACCTTTTGTAGTTTACCCTCCTTATGGGTGTAGGCTTTGACTTTCCTTTGGATAATTTTCACATCACCTGCATTTTTTTATGGTTTACATGAGAAATTTTACGAGAAACTGAATTTTAGGCTTTGAGTTACTGCAAGCCATAATCATTCAAATTAATGGAAACATTTTTTTTATAAATGATTTTTAGTGCCGCATCAATTAAATTCATTTTTTGATGATATTCTATTTGTTGAATCAATGTGAGCTCTCCAGCAATTGTTTGACGACAGATCCTGAAAACAAACTGAGCTTATGAAGCAAATAAAAAAATTCTAGAGACCTGCTGCATGAAAAACACAATACTGTGACAATATTTGGTACGGCATGTGAGCAGCATATAGGGGCTCCTCAGCACTTGCCATAGGGAACAGGAATTCATTATTTATGGGTTCTGTGGCAAGCAGAGCAGACAAAGACTGGGGCCCAAGGAGGGCTATATGAACCGACAGCCTTCCCTACCCGCACCTGTCAGATTCAGGTTGGGTGTCAACAGCGTGTGGAAGGGTCTTCTGTACAGTTGCCAGGCTCTCACCCCTCGCCTCGACTCTTCTCACTCTTAACCTGTCAGAGCACCAATACTCGGCAGCCAACAATTCCCACTCGCTTACCTCCCTTGCACACACATACCCAGGAAGGAGGATGATTAGGACTCAGATCGTTTCCACTGACAGCTGAAAAACCTGCAGGACATCTTCCTGATAGACTCTGTCCGCTTGAGAACAGACAAGTTTATGGAGCTTCTACACCCTTCGGAAATGATTCTCCTTTCAAATCGTGGCAGGTGTCATAATATCTTATTCTGCCTTGACCCATGACTGATGTGATTACATTATATATGATGTGATGTCAAGTAACGTAATGGTGTAAGTCTTCCTTTCTGTGGACTCTCCAGTTTTCTCAATGCTGAGTATAACAACCTCTACTCCCTGATCAGAATATTTAATTTGGTGGGAAACAGTTCTTACGCGCAGACTGCAGATCTTGAAGAATAATTCAAACTGTGAGTTTATCTGTGGAATGAATATTGAACTGAAAAATCGCTGGACTTTCAACTCACAAACAAATGTATAAACAAGAGTGAACTTGGTATCGTTGCATTCTGAAGTCGCAGTGAAAGAATAAATAGATCTCTTTACACTAAATATGAAAATGTGGACAAAACAAAAGTGATCAAGTAGGCTATTGGTGTTATAACCACATGCTAGCTAATGGCAAATGTCTCACATTTGAAACAATTTGCTCCTTTTTTAATAACTGGTGGTAGAATCATAAGAGATGGTAAATACAGCACAATCAAGCTTTAATTTTCTTAAACTTCACTGGAGCTTTCAGCAGGTCAACAAACATAAGTCTCCTGCTGCTTCAGTTAAAGACATCAAGCATTACCGGAATATACATCCAGAGTTTGTTCTCACTAAGTAACAAGTTCTAAATACATAAGGAGGTAAATCCCTAATTATTTCTCAGAATGAATCACATACAATAACAACTGGTGTGCACTAATCAGCATGAAGTGCACACCAGTCTACTGAGGCCATCTTCTGGCCAAACTTATCATAGCAAGCAAGAATTGAAAGAAAGAAAGAAATGATGAAAATTATTTATTTATCAAAGCAAAGTTAGAGAGCTAGGGAAACATGATGCAGGAAAGGGAGTAAAGGCTGAAGGTCAGCTGCTTGAAGTTATGTGTTTGTTTTTCGTGTGTGTGCGGGGGTGGGGGTGTGTGTGCGTGTGTGTGGCTGGTAACATAGAAGGCTATACTGCATTCCTGAAGGTCACAGTACACACATAAAGCAAACCTGAACTCTGAAACCATAAAAAAGTCTCACAGGGACATTGCTCATTCACATTATGTTTTAAGAAGGAGTGACATCATTGGTCCTGTGCTTTCCTTTGTTAACCCTCCAGTTCTCTCCACACACACACACCACCACCTACCCCTCTATTTCCTGCTCACTTCAGGGTTGCAGTGGCTGCTCAGCTCAGAGTGGTAACGGTCAACATTTTCTGCAGTTTGAAATTAAATCTCCTCCCACTCATCCTCCCACTATTCCACCTCCTCCTTCTCCAAACTTTACTTTAATTTCCCTTGTTCCTAGACTACTTCTACTGCACTCATGAAATCACTTCAAGACAGACTCCTTCCTACATAGCCAATCACTGAGCTTTGAAGGATTTATGGCTCCTACTTTCAAAGCTCCATAAATTCTGCATTATAACATGCATGTGTTTGTGACTGTGCTTACAGCTCATTTGTAGAAATAACTAAACAAAAATGGGACTCCTCTATTATTTTTTCATCATAAAAAACATTTAATTCCTTGAACAAAGTGTACTTGAGTATTTTTGTCAGGTTTTATGACTTAAGTAAAAACTCTACAATGGCTCTTTTGAGATCAAGTGCTAATTATTAATTTTCAACAAAGAAATGCTTGTCCTATAACTGGCTGTCACAGCTGGCAAGTTGCTGTTTTATAACTTCCTGTTCGAAGCTCTACTTAAGCTGTTACAAATAATGCATTTCTTGTGGGCTTGAAGATCTGGGATTCTTGAATAAAATTAAAGCCAAATGAAGCTACTACATTTGGAAATTTACAACACCAGAAGAGACAATGCTGATTACTTTCATTTGCTTCTGAGGGTAGACCAACCAATTATTAGGTAATCAAACAGAACCATTTATGTTTGGATTTTTTTCTTAATTTACTTGTGTTGTCTTTGACTAATATTTAAATTGGTTAGATTTTCTGAAAACCTGAAGTGTGACAAAGAAACAACAACAACAATAAAATATTAAGAAGGAAACACTTTTTTAAACCACTTTATACTGTATGTTCAAAATTCTCATTTCAAAAAGAAAATACTTTTCAGCTCAAATGTGAGCTCCTCTCATGACAATGCTGTGTTCAGCAAATCCCACTCCATCTTTGGATTTAACAAGCATGAAAAAGAGATGTTATTAAAATGATCTGTTAAAATAAAGTAAAATAAAATAACAACAACAACTTGACTGTTATTAATATTTTTTTTTACGAAATTATAAATTCTTACATTTTGTTCATGGTGAAAATTCATCATTACCTCAAACAAAATCAGGCAATTTTCTCTTTATCAGCTCAAATTTGTAATGGCAAGACAAAATATGAAAAGAAAAAATCTGAGTCAGATTAAGATTAAATACACTGAAAAAAAGTTGGATTTCGGTGGTATTTGCCAGCTGCGTGACCAAAGCCTAGTCTTATCTAAAATCGTGTGCTTCACCTCTTGGTTGGCTGATTTGACTTTCGTTATGTCTTGTTTGTTTCCTGAATTGTTACCAGGTACACCATTGTCCCACTTTTGAAAAAAAAATAAAATTAATTATATTATGGAAAGGGAAGAGATGCCAATGTAGACTTGTGAAAAAATAGCTGCCCGGCTACTTTTTTTCTTTACATCTAAATATTTCAGATCATGGAACATATTTTAATGCCAGACAAAGACAATCCAAGTAAGTAGAAAATGCACTTTTGAAATACTTTTACTTACTATTTTTTTTTTTTTTTTTTTGCCTTAGAACGGTCATGATGTCAGTATGTTGAGGTGTTGTGTGGTTTTTTGTTTCATATGTGTTGTTTCCTGTCAGTTGTCAGGTTTATTTTGACCTAAGTTATTCTTCAGTTCTCTCTCTGTTAATTTAGCCCTTGCTTGTCACCCTTGTCCTCTGATTAGTTATTCCTCTCACCTGTTCCCTGTAGTATTTAAGTTTGAGTTGCGTCCTTGTCTGGCGTGGGATTCTTGTTTGGGTTTTATGTACACCACTTTCTCTTCAAGTGTTGACCTGCTCGTGTCCTGAGTTAAGAAAATAAAAGCAATATTTTCTTATTGCTACGCCGTCTACCTTCTGGTTCATACCCACCTTTAAAGACTCCATTCCTGACAGGAACTATCTCACTTTGCCCAATTTCTTTCTTATTGTTCAATTATAAACAGTGACTTGAACTGGTGCAACTGATGCAGTGCTTTAGGTGCTCTAGGTTTTTTCGTGCCCTACTGGTTGAGTTGTTGATGTGGTCTTGGAGTAATTTTGTTAAACCAGCAACAACCAAAATATCTAATGTTCTCCCCATTTGTGGATAATAGTGCTTGTTGTAGTATGTTGGAGCGCCAAGCCACAACAAAAGATTTTAAAAACTTTCTAGACTATTTTTAATAAATTATTTTCTCATTTAGTTCTAATTTTCTTTAGATCAGCACACGATGCGTTGCTTTTGAGATCTTCTCCTGATTTTTCATTCAAGCTCTATGTGATTTATTGAACCGGAATCATAGCAAAAGTTGCTAACAAAAAAGTCAAAAAATGAAAAAAAAATTGTCTTTTCTTCAAAATCAAATAATGAAATAGTTGTGACTTATCACCATTTGACAGAAACAAAGAACAATTATTCAAAAAATACTTACACAGCAGAAATAGTTAACTAATTGTCTAATGTTTTACTGTGGGGATCTGACTGCTGCTGTACATACTTGACTGGAATAGGCACATTGGCGCTTTTTCTCTTGAGGATTTCAGCTGAGCTCATCTTAAATCACAGCCAGGAGCCACTTGCCCACCTACACACCCCACTGTTTGAGCAGCATCTTGATAAAGGGCTCATTTAAAAGAAACAGGGGAATTGGGAGGAAATGTGATGACGGGGGGGGGGGCTGGGGCCAAAAAAAGGGTCATGGGCATCAGGGTTGGTATTAAATTACATTACTGTTTCCCTAAGAATGTAACACAGAGCTCTTTTGGTTCTGTTTACTACTCTCCGTTTGCTGTTGGTTTCTTACTCCAAAAGGGTGGGTACTTTCTTTTACAACTCATTTAGCATACCTTCACCAGTGGTTCCAGATGTGTAATTTATAGGGAGCATAAGAAGTGCAAGCACAATGGTGAACAAAAGCGAACAGAGATCCTCCGGTTTCAGGGGACTGCTTTCAGGAGTCTGTGGAAGTGTGAAGGCTTTAAGCGGATCCTGTGGTGTCCCAACAAATGCCGCTGGTGATTGATGGCCTCACTGAGGGACTGGGGGGGCTTTGGGCTACTGAAATGGATTAATACTATTAGCATAACAGTGGATTCTACCTTTGTTTCGATTATGATATTCTACGCTATGGTCTGTCTCCATAAGCCTATTAGGGAGCTGAATGTCACAGCTTATTGTCTGCTATCACCTTTCATTGTGAGGTGGCTTACAGCTTACATTTAACCAGACATCATGACCCGGTGTGTTGAAGGGAAGAAACAAGAAGCACTGCTCAGCAAAACATTTGCTGCTACCTATTTTTGGATAACCAAAGTACTCGAGTTACACATTTTATGCAAACCTAAAAAAATGAAAGTAATTCAAAGAATGCAAACATGTTTTAAATAGAGAACACCCGAGGAAGAGCTTATTATCTTCTTTCCTTCCTTTTGCGTTGGGGTGGGGGCACAGAGGACGAGTTAAAGTAACCGGTGGAATAAGGGGGTGTAGGGCTGGGCCTTTGTAAGGAAGGAAAGAGGGGGTGGCTATATAATAAGTGACAGAACACAAGTAGTGCTTTATCCAGCCTGTCCCACTCTGGGTAAGAGGAAACCCTAAACTACTCCGACTCAACCAGCTTGGCCCTATTTCTCGTACTCTTTCTTCCCTCTCTTTTCTCTCACTCCCACGTGAGTGCACTCAGGACGAGAATGGCAGCATCATCTGGACAGAGAACAAATGGGCCCTCCACAATGTTGGCTTTCGCTTTGCTTCTCATCGGCCAACTTTTGAGCGGTAGGTAAAAATACCCGGTGCCAAGACGGTCATTTCTTGGGGATTAAATAACCATCCTTTTGGATAGGGAGCCCCAGGACGGGTGGGGCTGGAGTGGAGTGGTGTTTGTTTATATGGTCAGTTAAATACAGGTTTTAACCCTACAACTATCTCTGTATCTGGAATCCAAGCGTAAATCAATGAAAAATGATTTTGTGTCTGGAAGACACTTTTAAGTATGCTGAAAGAAAAACTTGCTTAATAGAACAAACTTTCATTTTTAAAGAAATGTTTTTATATAGCAATGTTTTTATAGATGTGTGACTTTTTTATACATTTCTTTTTCTTAATTTTGACAATTCTTACAATGTAATTTACTTTCTTCTTTAAATATTTATAAATCTTCACTGCCTGTTTGCTGCTTTTCACTGAACATATTTTTTGCGACCTTTGAAAAGTTTGAGAAATGTGTGTTTATATTTAGCTGGATGTAATATGAGGCTGGTCGATGCATGCGTGAGAGAAGGGCGTGGTGCTTGGTTGTTAACATGCATCTCATATGTGGCTGAGTTGATGCAGAAGGAGATTTAGCAACAAAAACGGTTTTAAACAGTGTGTACAACGAACAAACAAGTTGATATTTAATTCATTACCACAGTGGTAGTGCTGATAGTACAGTGAGAGTACTAATCTAAAACATTGGATCTTATGTATATTTTTATAAAGTTAAATCAAATAAACATCAATAAAGATCCTGAGATTATCAAAAAACACCTGAGACAGAATCAAGCACAACTAAAACATTAAAAATGGCAATACTTTATTTACTTATTTATTTATTTTCAGATGCCTGACTTAAACTTTTAGGTAACGTAAAATCTGAATGTCGTTACATGCGGCCACAACTTTACTCCTTAAATTGCCTCCAGTGCCAGAAGATTAAAAAAAAGATTTACCACATAATGGATAAAAAAAACCCTGCCTATTACATAACGTTTAAGATGTCCACAAAGTCATGACAAAGAAATGAATATAGGAAAAGAAATATAGTGCTGGGAATAAGGTGCAATTACAATACAGTCCACAGCACTCTGTTGTGGCTGGAAATGAAAACACATTGGTCTCCCTAATTCAATCCTCCTGTCTTTTTCATGGTGGGTAAGCTACAATAATGAGATCATCAACCAAGAGAGGCAGCTGTGTCTGATTTATATAACAAAGAGGCACGGATATAATTTCAACCTAAAGATTCATAATCAGAGGCAGAATAACTTTTATGATGCTGCTGATTAAAATTACAAAAAAGAAAAAATTTTTATGAACATCACAGTCAAAGCAACTCCAGAAATTTGACACACCTAAAACAAATGTGTGTGAAAAATATTGAACAACAAAGAAGAGAATATGAGATGTTAGGGTAAGGTATCAGTTTCCTTTAACTGTACATGACAGAGGTTTTTCCTCAATAGAGATGAGGGATTTATGTTCTCTAAGGAGGACATAAATCCTCCTTAGAGGATTTACTGTACTTACTGATTTACTTACTGTACAACTTTATTGGGATAAAATCAGAGATGAACAGAAGATTCCCTCAAAACCCTCAATAACTCCAAGAACACATCCTGAGATTAATTCTCCTCATTTTTTACATTATAAACCTTTTATAATTTGCAGCTAACACTAATAACTTACTGTGCTAAACTTAATAGCTTTGTAGCCATGCATATTTTTCCATTAAAAAAAACAAAAATATGTACATCACACTTAGATTAAAACATATAAAATCCAAGAAAAGTTAATTGGTTAAGAATGGAATGATAGTTCTAGGTAGCCTATTTTAACACGTGAGGTTTTATTTACATCCTAAAATATAATATACTTACAGCTTGTCATTAGCTTCCAAGTAATAAGTTCAACCTGCACAAACCTTTTAAGAAACAATTTAACAAAACTTTTGAGTTTACACTTGCATTTACGCCAAGTCCTGGTCACTGCTGCTTGGCTTTTTTCTACTTTTGCAGCTTATGGTCATTTTGTACTTAAAAAAACATTTTATGTAATCTCCTATAATCTAGTGATCACATACTGCAACAAAATTGATTATAAATCTCTAGTATCTGCTGGCAGAATGTATTTCAGCGATCCTTTGGTTTGAGCAGCAGTCAAGTGGCTCAAATGAAAATGCAACAGAACCACAATCAGTGGAAATGAGAGAGATTTGAACATTCTTATGAGTATTTTTGTTATGCAGCTCATGAAAATACTCAACTGGTAAAAAAAAAAAAAAGCATTGTAATTATATACTTGCAAGTATCATAGGGTATAAAATGGTTTGTTTACAGAAACAACATGCAAGAGGATGAAATCATGAGTATGAAATGAAGGCATAAAACACTAAAGACTTGAAAACACATGGTCTTTAGAAACCCACAAAGACATGCAATACACCATCTCTGTCTTTGGAGGGCAGTCTGGTGGAAATGCAAAACAATTTTGCATGTTGTGCTTGACCAACAACCCAAGAGTTGTTGGTGAAGTAGCTTTGCTCCATTTTGGAAGCCAACTAAATAACATAGATAGAGCTCTTGTTAAGCTCCATTTTTGCTCTAGTAGCCAAAATATAAAGAATGCTGGCCTTTCATTTTATGTATTCCCCCTTTCCTTTAAATGCTTTCAAATGTTTATCTCTTACCAAGATTAAAATTTCAGACCGCAACAACGTCTGAAAGTTTTCACATGTTAAAATGTGAAAACTAAACATGGAATTTTAACTTTATACTTTTTCAAACGTTACCTTTAACTTACATTTGGTCAACCTTTTGGAAATATATATTTATATATTTACATATATGTAACCTTTTATTTTTTTTCCTCAATCAAATGACAATTCAACCCCATAGGTTGAAATCTGTGCGTTACAAAACAGAACTCACAGATTGTGCTTTAAAACCAGTTGTTATGGCAGCTTTTGTTGCACTATGTAAAAAGAAGAATTAGATTAAAAGAGCTGGTCTGCAAGGTGCTTACCTTTACTTTGTAGTCACATTCACATACAGGGAATCTTTGAGCGGGAAAACTTTAGCATAAACACATGAGGACTGCACATAAACCAGCTTCTGCTCTGCCTAGACTGTGAAGTGGTTTAAGGAGGTTTTCTAGTGAAGCAATGAACCCTGCCCAACCTCACTGCCAACCCCTGGGTATATAATTATGTAAATCATTGTTTTCATAGCACTCATTGAAGTAACAGATGTACCGAAGAATTACAGAAGCAATGTCAACATAGCGTTCATTCCATTGCATGAGGGAAAGAGCTCATAATATGCCAAGTCAAATTTCAGGGTCAAGTCAGCCAGCAAAGGCAAGCACATATGTGAATGCAAACAGAAAAACATCCAAACACCTAACGGGTGTAATGGAAAAAAACTATTTCCAAGCACTGTTCAGGTAAAATCACTCAATCAGGAAAAACAATCAGTCACACTAGTGAGTGTTTGTCTTTTCAGAGTAAAAAAAAATCTGCTTTTCAAATTAACTCTGTGTTTTTTTCGTTGTTTCTTCATATTTAAGAAATTTTCCGTGTATTTATTCAAGTATGAGTCAACAGATAAAGAAGTAAGAGAAAGTATTTTTGAACCAACAACAAAAAGAAGCTGACAACTTAACTTGGTCTGCTAATTACATAAAAAGAAGGAAAAGAGAAAAAAATCTGTCTGTATTAGATTGCAACAATCCATACTAAAAGGTTAGAATGGTAGTGATTGTCCCACCTATGTCAGCACAAGTAATTATTCTGTTTTACTCTCAGATTTTGAGACAGATACAGGTTGACTAAAATCTTTTTTATTTCTGGACAAAATCTGTCTGGAGGCTCTGAGCAGTTGAAATCTGACTCTGCAACAAGATCCCCTCCCTATCTACCAGCACACATTCAAACCAGAGGGGCTCATTTAAAGATAATGCACAAGGCAGTGAAACGTTAGCAGTCAATTGTATGTGTGTGTGTGTGTGTGTGTGTGTGTGTGTGTGTGTGTGTGTGTGTGTGTGTGTGTGTGTGTGTGTGTGGGTGTATTTGAGCATGTCAGGGGTGGGGGAGTGATATAAGCCCCTCCAATTGAAAGCAGATGCCATGTTTCCTGATTGTGGTTCTTTAGAAACAGGCATCACGCTTTTGATAAGGAGCTGCAGTGGCCTCAGGGTTGGGTCGGGTGAATTCTGCAGCTGGGCAGGCGCTCAGTGAAGTCAACCTTTCTGGCCTGATTGAAACCATAAGATGCAGTTGGTTTGAGAGAAGAATAGCCTGGGTGCTGCTATTAATCGCTGTGACAGGAATGACAGGGGAGGGGCTGCAGTTGGGGCAAAGTGAGGGGGTCAAGATGGAGGGGTCAGCGGTCTGTTGTTTCAAAGTGGGTAGGGTTGCACTGCATGCTTAACCTTACGAGACCATTCTCCAATGTCACATTCCTCTGCACAAATTTACAAATATAGACTCTTTAAGACCAGTGAGGGTTTAAATGATAGAAATCTCACAAGACAAGACACAACATGATATTGTTCCTACTGGAAACTGAAAATACTTCTTCAAACTTTGTTACTAATTTGGTGGTGCATTTTAGGATCAATATCCATTTGTCCCCATGTGTTAATTTCCTGTCTGATGTCTTAAGATGTTGCTGTATTGTCCATGTCATATTGTTTTCTCATGTTGTCATCCATTATTTGAAGTGCACCAGTTCCTCTTGCAGGAAACCACCTGCATAACATGATATTGCACCAGTCTCATAGTTCGCAGATGTTCCCAAAACCTAAGAGTGCATTTGTAATTTAATTTGAAAAAAGCCAACCAGAACAAATAAAACCAGATCACAGCAGATTTTTAAATGCAGCTGTATTCTGGCTTTTATGTTGCTTTTGTAGTATAGGCTTCTTTGTTGTTTAGTGACTCATGTCAGTCCAGAGTTGTTACTCTGTGAGTAATGACATTTCTTTATATTTAGATTTTTGTGGAAGTAGACCTCTGAAGTTAAAGAAAATAATAGAAAATCCTCTAAAATATTCTGTGTTTCGTTATGCTAGTATTTAGCTAAAAGAAATGAAATGACGTTAGCTATTTGAATTAAGATCTATTTAGGCTAGTTTACTTGAGAAAAATTGATGTGCCTCTTTCTATATGGTGCATGGGAATAACAGGTAGCAATTGTATAACATTGATTAATGCATTGTATGAACAGACCCTGCACCATTCAGTTAAAATATTTAGGCCATGTTCATGTTAAGTAAAATCTGTTAAAGCTCCTCATTTAGTGTAGTAAGCTTTAAAAAACCGCCAGTCTTTTATAGCAGAGAACAGGCTGTTATGTTGTAACCTTCACAAGTTAAATGTGGCAATAAAGGTACAAGTGGAGACATGGTCACACACAAGGACTTTAACACGGTGGTCCACTAATGTGTGCAGACCATTATCACCTCACTATGCCCAATTACATAGCAGAGATGTTTCCTGTAAAGAACCAGGGAGGGGCTTGGACCCTTGGGGATGTAATGACCCTGAAGCTGTTCAGACAATCTTGCAAACATTCATCCCAGGTGATTCCATCACAAGTGGATGGCACTAAAAAGAGGTGTGAATGCACAGAACCAGATCCAATTGCTCAACCGAGATTCAGAGGCGCTCTAAGATGTGTCTGTTCAGCTGTCTGAAAGCCCGTTCCCCTGGGGCCACATTAAAGGATTCCCTGCTGACCTGAAGTGATTTGATGCAAACATTGGAGCTGACACAGTGTTTTCACACTTTCCAAGATTCCAGTAAAAACACATTTTCTAAGAATCAAGGTTAAAATTAGACCCATAGCAAGGGGGGATTTAGAATGATGTAACAGCAATTTGTGGAAATATGTTAAGGACATTTTCAGGGTATGCATGTTTAGATTTGTCATATATTTAATGAAAAAGGAGATTTTGTGTCAGGGGTAAAGCAAATAAGAACTTGAAGGCTTTGCCCAAGTACAGCAATTTCAGTTTCTTAATTTTATCAGTGATGTAAGTAAAAACAATCTTAGCTTTCCAGTACAGAACTCAAGCATACTTCAGGAAAACATCCTATGGGAGTCTGATAAGTCTCTTAAATTTAAATGGACACATGTTGTCTCTTCATTACATATAAAATGTTCTCCATATTTTCACAACATTATCCAAAGTTACAAGATCAAAGAAAAGCATCATAAAACTTGATGACTGCTGTTGAGATGGCAATTGTGCGTCTTTTTACTAGAAAATGTTTATTGGATGCCTCAAACCTTTTCTACTCACTGAAAAAGCTAGAATATTTAAAGACTAGCAGATGAATATAAATCTGAATTTATTGTAGCTGACAGAGAAAGGACAAGTGGTGTGTAAAGTAGATTTGTGTGTTGAGCCATGAACCACACCCTGGGACAATTTTAGGGAAAGCTTTTTAGGTAATTGAGTGTAAGCAGTTGCTATCTCTTGGAATCTGGCTTTATGTTACAGCGTTGTGTGTAAGGAGTGACGGCTGAAGCCCAAATCTCACCTCCATAAGCGCTTTGGATTAGCTGTGCGTGACTGGGATATTGTAAAGAGAGATGGAGAGCTGGGAGGGAAAAGGGCGTGGAGCAGAGGGCTTGTCTTCTGCCACATTCCTCCATCCAGAGTCCCAGGAGATGGGGGGCGCGGGGTGGAGCTTTTCCAGACCACAGCCATCTTTCAGAGAAATCTGGTGGGAAAATATTTAAGAGAGCAATGAAGTCAGGACCAGCGCCAAATAACATATGGAGTCTGGTGTGATTGGGACAGTTTAAGTCCTGTTGTGTTCACACAATAACTGCAAGAAGCTGGTACCCTAGCTGTTTCAAGCCCTACAAAAAAGGAGCCTCCAGGGATATCTGATGTAGATGTGCACCTCAAGTGTTGACTCACAAATATGCAATAATTGGAAACTCCTTGCATAGTCCTGTGGCTTTTAGAGAGAAAGTCTGTGAAGTGAAGATTACAATAGGTTATACTGTCGGGAAGTTTACAGACCTCACATAGGAAGTAAAGTTTTGGCAAACACCAGAGGCAGCCAACCACAGCGAAGTTTACCATCTTACCTCAAATCAAGACAAATGCTACTTGCTTAACACAGGCCGCAATAAATAATACAACTAAATTACAAACATTTTATGGTTTGGCTGTAACAAGCCCCCAAAATTTTGTTATTTGACATTTATGGTTGCTTCATTTTAAAAGTTTTGGTCAGGATTCAGTCAGAGCAAAGCGATAACAAGTCAGATCCTGATGTTTATTGATTCATACAAGCATTTTTCTTGTTGCTCTAAAAGGCTTGTTGTTATGAAATAAGTAATAATTGGTCAGCATCTAGGGTTTTTTTTATTATCATGTCTAAAGCTGGTTGGAAAAATTTTATCTTTCATATATGTTGGATATTTGTTTTACAAGCAATTATTGGAAAATTATATAGCAAAATAATTTGGGAAAACACAAACACAAGTCTTCCAGGGGTTTCATACTGGTAAAAAGGTGAAAATTCATATCCAGTGACTTACCACAAAATATCAGATTAGAAAAAAGACCCAAAAAACTGTCATAGTGTGAAATAATAGACTTTGCCAAACCACAAGTTCAGTTTTACTTTCCAGTCAAGTAAAATTTCCCTAGAGTGCAACATAGAAAGTAGAAACTAGACAATTTGGGCCCAGCATTCTTGGACATCACATTTGTAAGAGACAACCTAATTTATCCTTGACCACCTCACCCACTTTAAACCTTATCCTTTCTGGTAAAATAAACAGACAGGCCACCAAGTGATGGAGAAGGAATGGCAGCTTCAATCTAAAGGCTGGGAAAAGAGGTCTAAACAAAGTCCAAAAAAGAAATATACTCCCCCATCAACTGCAACATTGGGAAATACTTAATATGCAAATAATTAAAGATATTAGGCTTCTGTTTGTGACAGGAAGGAGAACATGTATCATTTTGTCACACATCAAATGTTTCTTCATTAAAAACATGTAATTAGCGGCTATGTTCATCGAACTGAAAATACATTTAATGTCCCTAGAATGTTCTTTACTGAGGTTGTGAGAGCACACACTGCTCACTTTTTAATTAATTCTTGCTTATCCAAAGATAGGACGTGGAGCATTTGGAAATGGCACAAAATAATCATAGAAAGAAAGGATTTTAGCAAGCCAGCTGGTTAAAAATGAAACAGTCTCCTTGTAGCTGATGTTAAAAAGACTATTTGTGTGCTGTCATATCTATGAAAATGCTGTATGAAAAAAAATCTGCTATAACAGTAAATGTACTGTATGTGTCAACTTGGACTGCCCTGGATAGTCACCAACACACATACACACATCCCAGTAGACCCCCAGGAGGTCTGGCCCATATGGTAGACACACTGTTTGCTCTGTAGCTGTGGCACCTGTCTTTCACAATGATTTATCTGAGAAAGCAAATGGATGTGTGTCGTAATCCTGTCCTTGGGAAAAATCCATCTGCCTTATTTGTAAAAAAAAAAATAAAATAAATTAAAAGAAAAACAGATCAAGTGATGACAGATAAAGAGAGGACTCCATTTGTGAACAAAAGAGTGAATTCTTGGAGAAAAAAACCCCAAAGATGTTGGGAGGGCTAACTACATTGTGCTACATGTGCTACATGAAAATATTCCTACTGCGTTTCACTATAGAAATACTCAAAATATGTGAATGCAAAGCAGAATAAGTGTTGTACTTATTGGCATTTCTCAGATCTCAAAACACAAAAACATACACAGATACTAGGCTACTCACACTTTCTCTAGAAAATACATATTTGAAAACCAAAAGAGTCAGGCCAAAGTTTTTACTCTTGCCATGCATGTTGGGAATGAGGCACTTTGAGTGAAACAATATGTTCTGTCATGGTTATGGCATGTGTAGCGATGTGCCTCAATTTTGAACAACATATTTGTGTTAGGAGTAAGTGTGTCAATGTTGCACTGTCATTGTTTTTGTTGCTTTGAAATTTTCCATTATGACCAAATGATCACCTGGCCATCTTGGGATGAAAGTTCTATACTTTACAGAAAGTCAGAGTGCCCCCAAGAGGTCAAACTAATATTAACTGAATTAATCAAAAATAAGGTGAACAGTCTTGCCGTTAGAGCCACTTCAAGGATTCAGCCTCCTAGTGTCGGTGAGTCTTCTTGAGTAAAAATAGACTTCATACAAAATAATTACGACTCACGTGGTCTTATTATTAGGTCAATTATGCAACATGTATGCAGCACTTGCACTATTTCTGTAGCTGTGGTACATTAATTCGATTCAATTCTAATACTACAGCATTTACTGTTTCTGAAAGATCAAGTGCTAAGGTCACAGTATGATGCTAGCAGTAGATATCACTTAATGCAGGGATGTCAAACTCCAGTCCTCAAGGGCCACTGGGTAGATAGTTCTCCAGAGCCTTGCTAATGATCTAATTATTCTATTCAGGTGTGGTGCAACAGAGGCACATCTAAAAGTTGCAGGACACCGGCCCTGGAGGACTGGAGTTCGACACCTGTGACTTAATGACTTGTGTACCTCTATTCAGCAAAACTCTAATTTAAGTAAACTATTTTCTTTAGTGATCCCCAATACAGAACCTTTCTACAAAGCTATAATTTTCTTAAAATAGAAGTATGCATTTTTTATTATAAAGCATTTGCTCTAATATTGAAACAAAGTTGTCCATAGCTTTTTAATTACACAGTTCTGATTATAGTTTATTATGGATGTTAATCCTGCACCCAAGTAGAAGAGAAAATGCAGACAAGGTAAAAAATATAAATAAAAATGGCAAACAAGGAATGACATAGTAAGAGCGTAGAGAGAATTTAATCTGCAGAGACAAGGCATCATGGGCATTTTTTCACTCTGAAGTAATGCTGTTTGCTTGTCAGGCAGAGGGAAGTAAAAGGGAATGAATGCTGAGGTTCTGCATTCAAAGAAAAAATGAAACTCAGATGAGCTTTCAGAAAAATGTGTAGATATGAAGTCTAATAATGCTTTCCAATCAATTATGTACAGAGACAATTTATTGATTCGCCATAAATTTATAATGTATTTGAAATTTAGAAAAAAAAAGGGAAAAAAACATGCACTAACAACTTTTCCAGAAGCTATTTTCCGTCTTGTACTCGGTTCTAAGAGCCTAAGGAATATGGAATCTTTTTCTTTGCAACATTTGCAACAGAGCTTGAACAAATCTCAGCATTACCGACCTCAGGCTCATTAACAGTGGCCACAGGGTGTGGTAGCATATTTATTAATTAGTCAAGAAAATCAAACCTATCCATGAGGCAAACAAAGTTATTAAACTTTAGCAGCTGAAAATTTCACAATTGAAAGAAACAACAAAAACTGTTTGACTTTGATCAATATTACAATGACCAATATAGATCAGAAACCTATTTTTGATGCTACCAGGTCTTTCATTAATGCAGTGGTTCCCAAAGTGTGGGGCGCAGTGCCATTGCAGTGGGGTGGGGGGCAGGGGGGAGGAGGTACGGATGAATAATTTAAAAACAAAACAGTTACACAAAAGTGTTTCACTGTAAAAATGGTTTGTAGTGTGTTTTGTTGCAACCTGAAAAGTGAAATAGACTTCAGTGGAGTTTGGGGGGAGGGCAGAAGAAAATCTTTGGGAACCACTGCATTAATGCAATAAAAAGGCCCTGAAATCCAAAGTGCAAATTGAGGTTGATTTGCATCCCTGGGAATGATTGTATAAGGCCTCTGGCTGCAATCTGGGAATGGTAGAAGTTTGGACTGAAAGGACCAAGAGATTAAAGAACTGTAGTGAAAATATTTCACTGACAAATTATATTCTTCTAAAATACAACATGTAAATAAATGATAAAATACAAATTAGTTTATTAATATGGGTTTTGCCCTTTTTTAATCTAGTGAGTTAGGCCATAAACATCCAGTGATTTTCACTCAACAGGTCTGGGTTCAAGCATTCTACAAATTTAGCATTCTCTGAGAAGGAGTGGTCCATATCCTGTTGTTGTTGTTGCGAAACATACACATTTTTTTTGCAACTCCGACAAAGTAACAAAAAAATACATTAACCTCCTAAAAAATTTTGGATATACAGATTGACTACTTTGTATATACAGTATATATATATATATATATATATATATATATATATATATATATATATATATATATATATATATATATCATCCTCGATTAGAAAAATTGGTTTAAAGGTAATGTGGATTTCAATCAAAAATATTTTCTAGCATTGAAGTTAATTCAGTCCAACTCAGGGTAAAACTCCAATTTACAACATGTCAAAAAATTGTAAAAGCAAAAGTTACATACTTGAACATGTGAAAAATGGCATATAGCTCTAATGTACATAATATGTCTAATGTATGTGGGTATAGAATTAGTTCTTCATAGTCAGTCTACAACAGTCTATCTAGGCATAAACAGTGTTGTCTGTTCTTATTTTACAACAGGAGTCATGGCACAGGAAGGTGTAAGAGGCGACGGGGTTGTAAACACTACTGCAAAACCTGGTAAGATGCCAAGTCATAAAATATATTTTAGAAGTACAGATAAGAAAAAAAGAGTTTGGTTCTCAAGTTCCCATAAGAATATATTTATTTTAGTAATCAAAGCATAAAGAAATTTTCTTCAGAGGTAAACACTAATACAGCCCTCTAAAATGTTTTCCCCTGCTCTGGCTCACACATTACTCATAAAGTCTTGTTTTCTTCAGGTACTACAAAGACATCAGGTCAAGTGATGGTTTTACCCACACCAGAGACACGCAAGCCTTCTCCAGAGACACCTAAACCAGAAGACAACAGCACTTCAGACACACCAACCATTGTACCGTTGGAGAAAACAAAAAAGGATATGATTCACACAAAACAGCCGGCTGTAAATCCAAATACGCCAGCACCCAACTCGGCCAGAGGCGACAACCTGCCTGGGGTAAGTTAGAAAAATGTCCAACAAATCCCTCCAGAGGGAAAACAAAGTCAATTTCTGTGTAATTACACATGTTAAATACACTCAGCACTGGTCTTATACCCAGCTCCTCTATACAACCTAGCAGCACTCATAAGCTTACTCATAAATAAGAGATGAAACACTCTGGTTTCTCTCTGCAGCGAGATGTCGTCTGCGTGACCAAAGAGGTTGTGGAAGAAAAAAACGCTGTTCTTGTGAAACTGAAGTCATCCACCAAATGTGTAAGTTCAAAATAATTTCACCTTAGTCTTCGTCTTACATATTTGTGATTTAGAATATTGTGGTTTTACTGGAAGTTCATTTCAAAATTCCTTTTCAAACTTCACCACAATGACAAATAGTGTCTCACTAGCTTTGTTTATCCTCCCTAGGTACCCATCAGCTTTCCAAACTTAACCGCAGCAACATTTTTTTCTCATTTTATCTGTACAAACAGTTCAGAAGCTAGTGACTCAGTCAAATTGTGTGCACATACATTTGTTTCCAAAACAGCTTGGAAAGTCCAACAGATTTCTCCTGCGAGTACTGTAAACCAAGGGCACAGACTGTGAAGACAGTGGGAGGGCAGCACAATGGGTGGGCCCGCTGCTTCTGTAGAATGCGTAATGTGTAATAGCCTGGGGCAAAAATGTGGGTGTATGTGAGTGTATGTTTCTTTTTGTAAAGATAAATTCCTTGGTATATCACTATGAGAGCTTTAGGGTCTGCAGCTTTTGCGTGGAGATCTGAAGTTAATACATCTGCTTTTTGTGAGCTTTTGTTTTTAGCAGAATAAAGACAAAAATACATTGTTTATCCTTTAAACAATGGATACAAATTGCAAAAATGCAATAGTTGTGCGTAGTCAACTAAAGAAATTACATAAAAGATGTTCTTTATGAAATATAATGCTGCCCGTGCCAAAACACATTTGTCTTTCCTAAAATAAACTCTGGCTTAAATATGGAACTAATATTGCCCATGTAAAGGTGTTTTGGTTTGAATGCCTTCACTCTGGTGCTATGCAGAGTTGTTGTTTCAGTGATGGTATGCAGAATTCCTTATCTGTATTTATATAAGAACACTGAACCTGAACGAGTGTTCCTGGCAGGATTCTCTAAGATATGTGCAAAAGCATTTGGATTAAAAGCATTTTGGGATTAGCAATGAAAGTCATGTTTAATTCCCAATTATTTAAACCAATCAGGAACTAAGTTAGAAACATCTCTGAATTCATTGTAATGCATTCTTTGCAGGAAGACACACAGTCAAAAATGATAAAGGTTCTACCTGAACTGTGTGGGGAAGAGTGTAAGCTGGAGATCTATCAAGAAAACAACACGGATCACGTGCTTGTATCTGGGAAGTATGTAGAAGGTCAGTATTTTAAATTATGATAGTCACAACCCATAAACCATTATTTTCCTGTACTAACACCATCTGTATTCATTTTTAAATTTCTTTTTTTACACTTGCAGATGATGTGATAGGCATGGTAAACAAATTCAACAAGGTCAACATTAAGGATAGAGTAAGTGAAATATTTTTCTAAAATTCTACTTGCAAAGCCATTTTTTCACATTGGGCTTTGTGCTTATTCTGCTCATTCAGTTTTGTCATAACTTTGCTACCATGTTTTTCCAACCTCTTTCCTGCTGTTAAGACCTAGGCACAGCCAGAGAAATCCCACATGTCTAACCAATGCCGTAAATTACACCATTTACCATGAAGGGTCTGTGAAGGAGCTTTCTGAAGGCAGTCAGTTTGATTGACTCAGTCAGCTGAACTCAGTGGTTGATTTAAAATCAAACTTGAGATACACAAGGGAAAAGAGGAAACAGTCCCCCGATGCGGGAGATGGCCTCTGAGGTTTTATGCTGCCAGACTGACAGCTGGTGTTAAAAACAAAAAGCCCACAAACAATCCACACGTCAGCAGTAAAACATTTTTCTGACACCTTGGGACCAATTTTGGGTTCTCAGCGGGCCAATCTCAGCCATTTGTCTCTTTGCTTTCAACATACTCAGCATGTCCCTCATTACTCCATTATGAACTAATCTAATAAGCAATTTACATGTTTTAGACAAAAATTACTATCAATTAGAACAAGCAATGAACTTATAGACTTTTTAATAAGACATAACATTTTTCCTTCACTATCTAACATTACTTCACGCCACGTTTTTTTTTTTTCTTTTTTACTTTGCGCTTACCTCTCCATTAGGAAGTTTAGTCTTTTCCAAAGTAGTTGATTTAATTGCCATTTCAATTGCATGAGTTGGGTCAGGCACATTTTATTTCTGGCACACAGAACATCTCCTTGATAGCTAAAAATTTTCATTCTTGTATATAATTGTTTGAACGGAGGAGCGTGGCATTGTCAGGCATCTGGAAATTGTACAGAGAATCCCAGAGGTCCATAATTCTCCTCATCATATCTTGTTAAATTTCTGTTGAGTTTTCCATGATGTCACAGAATCAAGATGTTTGAGACGTTGCCCTAAAACACATTCACAAATGTGCCTCCATTTAACTTAAATGTTATGAATTAAGCTATCAAAAGGATACAAAGCCATGATATCATCATCTGAATTTTTCCATATTGTTTAAAGTCATAGTAATCAATCATTTATAGTAAACATCGGAACTTGAAGAAAGGAAGAAAAAAATATTTTAAAACTGATATTCCTATCATAAATCTGGTATTTCACAAAAAGAAACAAGCTTGTTAATTCCAACTGACCTAAAAATATTTTTATGATTTCATACCATACAGCAAATAAAATATATTGCATTTTGCTGTTTGTTTTTTCCTTTTTTACACAGTGTATGGATATAACTGGTTTCGACTGAATATATTAAAACAAGCTTCAACATTTTCCCAAACTCAACCTAATGGATAAATAATTCATTTCCACAAAGTTGTCCTTATCAAACATTAAAAGACGCACAAGTTGTTTTCCTTGTGATTCTGAATTACTTAAAAATCAAACTAAGAATTATTTCAGTTGAAAATGTAAATAATCACAATGGCTAGAAATCCCTAAACTCAAGAAGCAAATTCATTATCAGCCAGCCAGTATATATTTACTATTAATTATCTTTTAAAAATAGTCAAACAAAAGGCAAATCAACAGCTAATGAACAAAACAAGCAACGTGAATTATAATTTAATCAATAGAAAATATTGACTAAATTATGAAGACTCAAATTCCAATAAGTAAAATTAAATAAAAGTCTACGAATAGCAAGGAGGTTTTAGGGCTTTGGAACTGAAAAAGTGGATTTTATGTCCTAATTCTGTTTTCTATTACTCAACTTTGTTTTTTAAAAAGAGAAAGTGAAGAAGAGAGATGAGGTCATATTGTACAGACATACATTTGGGTTCAATCAACTCCAGCAGCACCAGACAACAGTCACAGCATAACAAAACGAAGCACCTAACATACTCCGTCCATCCTATAGTTTTTAATATTTATAGTAAAAGCTTCATTGAATGAAACAGCATTTACAATCACTCAATATTTAAATTTTGTGTTAATTATAAATTATATATTTTTTTCTATATTTCCAAAATTATCTAAATGTTTCATATATATATATATATATATATATATATATATATATATATATATATATATATATATATATATATATATATGTATTTTCAATCTCAGTGAAACTTTTGTTTTTAGTCCCATCTCAGAAACTTTCACATTAAGGGAAAATTACCTGACTTTCTTTGGGTTTTTCTTATAAAAACAGTATCACTGAAATATTGTCAATGTTTATTTGCCTGATTTACAGTACATGTAATTGTTCTCCTGTCAGACTGGTGTGCACAGAGCCACTCCTCGCTGGCGGAAGAACTCAAAGTTGGTACTGGTTTCCTTACTGCTTACTGGCCTGCTGCTGGCTGGGCTGCTGACTGGATTATATTACTTGAAGACGCACCGCAAGAACTCCAAAGGTGTCAGACTGGTGAGTTGTTTATTGTTGTCACATAGTTTGCACAAACAAAGCTTAAATCCATCAGCGACTGCCACTTCAGTTCTTCACAATTCTTATCCTCTTACTCAACATTGAGAATAACATGCTAAGCTTTTACAAAAATGTAAAAACAATAATGCTGATTCTCAACGTGCTGAGTAAACGGAGCAAACTGTCTATCTGACAGCAACAACAACACATGGATTTCATTTTTCTAGATGACTAAAAGAAGGACACGCTTGACTGTTACATGACGCAAAGCAGCATAAACTCCTTTAAGCTGTTTTTTCTTTAGCGTCTTCCCAGAGAGCTGCACATGATTTAGTCTTTTTTCTAAATTATATGACATCATCTTTTAAAGCAATTACATATGGAGGCACGCCTGTGAAATTGTTTACAGAGTTCTTGTTAAATTTGTGGCCAAACTGTCGAACAAAGTGTAGGATAACTGAAGCACTAATGTTGATCTGACCGTCTATGAATATTTCACATTCAAGTTGTATCCACTTACATGTTTGCAAATGTTTCCAAAAGTCAAAACAGAACTAAAGTCTTACAGAGACCTCAAAGCAAAATCCCATAAACCTCTAAAAGAAATGCATAATCTACTCTCCTTACACACTTTCCTACAAACTTCCTTGCTATGATTTAGGTTAAATCTCTGCCAATCCAACATAAGCTTTGCTCTAAAGCTGTGGATCTGTTCTCTCCTTAGGCTGAGTCTTTCCAGGTGGATGAGGAGAACCAGGCTAACACCCTGGTATCTGTGGCCCCGCTGCCTCAGGAGCCCACAGACAAACCTACCGCCAATGGCGAGTCTCCACCTGAAAATGGGACCAACCAAACCCCAACCACCAACGGACACTCTGCCACCCAGAACCCAGTGGCTGACACAGAGATGTGAATCAAGGAACACTCTTCAACATCCCATTGTGCCAGTCGCCTACTAACCTCTCTGTTCATCTGACACAAATTCAACTTGAATCAATCTCAAACATTCACATCTCCACCTGCTCTTACTCAACCAGCAAGACTCCATATGAAGATGCAAATGATGACGAAATGATGACAGTGCCTGTAATGTGAAAAGTTTGAGAACATTAATCTTTGCAGAAGTTAGCAGAAGCCTGCTCACACTGACAGAGAGACTCTGAGTTTCATAACTGTTCTGACTTCAGTCTTATTGTGACAATATTTGTAGAATCATGAAGTCATGCCAAGGATGTATTGTTGATATCTGACAAAGAAGCAGAAAATCCTTTTGTACTTTAATCCACAAAATGATGCCTACCAGCTGAAAAGAGGTCTAATGTTTTGATTAAAGAACAGACACATTTTTTATGCTTGTTTCTAAGAATCCATTGCTGCCTTAACCTCCTGAGACCCGGGCTTTTGTTTGATGTGCATTTTTTATGTCTCCTTACTATTTGGGATTAGTATGACCTAATTTTAGTTGAAATTAAATTTTAGCTTTCTATGTGCTCTTGAACTATGTCAAAACCAATGCCCTCATATGAGGACAATGGGTCTGTTTTTGCATATACATTTCTCCTTGTCATTTGGGATCATAAGGACCCAATTGGCCTAAAAATGAAATTTCAGCTTTCTACAATAAGTGGTTTTCTCAAAACCCAATGTCCTCAGACGAGGACATTGGGTCTATCTGTGTGACGATAAGACCATTCAATCAATGTTATTATTTACATCTGTGTTTACAAAAATGTAATGTCCTCATATGAGGATGCAGGGTCTCAGGAGGTTAAAGCGAATTTAAAAGACAACTCAAATAGCTATTTTCTCTTTGAACCCAAAGATCACCTTATTATTGTGTATTATTGTGCAAAACGTTAGATGGAAAACAACATGCACAGTCTTTGGTTGTACTGCTCCAAAGTTATTTTAAAAAATCTATAAAGGTCAGTGGACAGTTTTGCAGTTCCCAGCTTGTTTTGTTTCTGCTGAACAACCAAACTTCTGCAGCTGAACTTCAGTCAAAACTCACTCAAGGCAGGATCAAAAGTGCATCTCTATTTTGTGCCAGTGTGGTTTTTATAATTGTTTTTTTTTTTCCTTTTTGTACTATTTTTTGCAACACATTTGAATTTTCAACTTTTACTACTGTCTTAGGGAATTATAAGGACAATTAGCTGGTTTACATAACAGAGTGGGAGATTTCTAGTCGTCAGGATGAAAAAGAAAATCCCTGCTGTGCCTTTCACAGCATAGACTGGGTTTAGATTTCTTTGGCTACTTCTTTTTGTAAAGGATATCTTCCACTCCAATGTTTTTAATTTCTCTTTCACAATGTTCTCTATGTATAAATATGTTTGTTTTTATATTCATAAAATGTTTTTGTTACTAAAATCCAGGTTTTTCTCATTTTATTTGTGCTGTGCTAACTTGATTTACCAATAAAAAAATAACTCATCAAACCACAAGCGTGAGAAAATAAAGTTGGTTACACAATATAATATACATTGTTTGAATCAAAAATTGACACTAACCATAAATTTTCTATCTTGTAGCCAATAACCTTCAACCAAATCTTCATAACAGGAAACCATAGCCAACACCAAAGGGATTCTGTGAGCAAATTTAAGTTCCCATCAGACAAGCAACAAAGACACCGACGAGACTATTTGCATACATCTTCAATTGTCAGGACTGATGAGCTCAGATGTAGTTTGTAGTTCTGCATTTAAATACAGATTTGTGTGGCTTAAGCAAACTTGAAGGCAGATTAACATGTTTTACATTATTTTACTTGAAAAAGTATGGAATTTGATCCTGTTTACCTGCACAATGTGGCCTCTTGAACGTAACCAGTCTGCTAACAATAAAAATACTTTGGGACTTAAAATTACATAACCAGCGAATGAATTTAGATATATGAGGAGATTTTTTTTTTCAATAAATCCTCTGAATTCACTATAGATGGACCAGATTGAATGTGAAACATCTGGTCATTAATCAGCCTGAAAAAGCATCACCCCTTTGTTCACGGACCTCCATTGGCTCCCCAACGGATGTTAGCCAACAAAATGCTAAGAGGTTACATTTTGGATAAATTTGGCCTATATGTTTGGTAGACAGTGTTTAAGTCCTTCAGGTTCAGCTGCTCTTAGGATTGTGATTATCTCTGTCTTACACGTTTTTAGTCAGGTTTTATGTAGATGAATACCTTGGTGACATTTTGTTTTATCTTAAAATGTTGTCCCAAATTTACTGAGTTAAAATAGGCTTGTACAGAGTTCATAGTGGTAAAACATAGACTATCCCCATCTCATCTCTGAAACTAGATCTAATCTAAATTTCTCTCATATGAGTCACTGATGTCATGATCACCAAAAATTTAAATAAGCGCTTCTTTGCTTAAAAAAAATACATTATTTATTTCAGTCAGAAAGCTTTGACAAAACAAAGTAAAAACTTTTCAACTGAGTTTATCAACCTGACTGTGACTGGTTGTCTAAATCATTCGAAGTATAAGATTGTTTTCAACTTTTTAAAAGGGGCCAATTAAGACAAAACTATTTTCTTAAAGCCGTTGCCTGACTTGTAAAGATCGAGACACATCTGACTTCCTTGAATGATGTTTAGACTGTTATTTTTTATTTCTTTCCTTGCTACGTTATTTCACTAAGCAAAGCAGGGAATATTCTTTATGGAAGATTTGATCAACTGATGAAGCATCAACCCTCTAGCAGACCTGTACAAGAACAAGACATTCTTTACTCACTGACATACAACAAATTGCAAATTGTTAACATGGATTACCCTTAAGTGCAAATGAGCAATTTGTCAAATTCAAAGCAGAAAATAGCCAGCAAAGCTTCCCTCTGTATTCAAATAGAACAAAAACAAATAAGATTTAAAACATACCAACATTAACAAGCTTCAGTGAGCCCAGAACAGTACAGAACTCTGTCTATAGACTGTAAAGGGATAAACACAATTTCACATATTTTAATGGACTAATGTTCATTCAGTAATTCATTTAGTAAGTCAAAATGTGTTTTGGAAACGAGTAAAAAAATTCATCAGTCATGTAAGAACAGATTAATTTAGAAAATCACTTTCACTGTCTCAGTTCAGTCTTAACCCTCCCATGATCTTAAGAGATGGGGTCATTTAGACCGCTGAGGTTTTTATTTTGTATGTGGTCCAGCGGGGTCGCATTGACCTTGTGTGCACTTTTATGAGGGTCTTCTTTTATTTGGTTTTGGAAACTGACAATCTGACAGTTCCCCCACACCTCTACTTTCCTGCTGTCTGACCATGACATTTACAGCACTCCTCCTGAGAATCGTGCTAAGACTGCAGGAGGGTTAAGCCTTGTTTGTGAAAATTTGACTGTTCCACATTTGCATGTGTAGAATTGTACCTAAATTCCAAGGTATTTCCATAAAAACCATAGACACAATGTGATTGGTGCTTCCTGCATTTTCAACAGTTAAGAACCCCTCACATTCCAGAAATGAAACTACCAATTGAGGGAAGCGACGAAAGAAATGATCAGTATGAGAACACTGGCTCTACGATCTCTGCTCTTTACAGAGCTCTTCGGTGTGGCTCTCTGTGACTCCTTTGGAGAGAATATTTATGTCTCAGAAAGAATGACATGGTCAGATGCCAGAGAATACCGCAGAAAGCATCACACTGACCTGTCATCAATCAACGACCATGAGGAACAAGACAAACTCACCCAGTCAGGACAAGGAGATAAAGAAAATACTGACGGTTGAATACTGTGTCTAGAGATTGGAGGTGCTGAATCTAAAAAAATCTGGACTGGTCTGTACAAAGATATCAATGACAACTGGAAGTGATCTGGTGGGAAAAATGCTTTGTTCTTCCTCTGGATATCACTGGAAGAGTCCCTCTAAGATCAACACTGTGTGGCACATAGTGACGAGAGCTGGGAAGCAGTGAGCTGTGAAGAAAAATTCCCTTTCTATTGTTTTCACAGCAGCCTGGTTTTGGTGAAGGAAAACAAGACCGGGAAGGAGGCTTTGGAGCATTGCCACAGACTAGACAAGGAACTGGTCAGCCTAACCTCTGAATCCGCCCTGACTAAATCTCTGCAGCTTGAACAGCTTCAACAACCCATGTGTGGAGCGGCCTGCGCTACCTTTCTGACAGCTGGCTGTGGGTGGATGGGACCTCAATGAAGAACCAAACCTGGAGCCAGGAGCAGATCCCACAATGTCCAGCCTGGAGCCACCACTGTGGGGCCCTCTTTCAGGAGGGGCAACAGTTGGAGAGCTGAGATTGTGCTGACAAACATAACTTCATGTGCTATGCGAACGGCACATCCTAAAACTCGTAGTAGTTGTGCTAAGACTTCTGGTCAGTTACTATGTAGATATCATTAAAAGGTAGTGAAAAAAAGTTTATTTGACCAAATGAAATCCACAGATGAGAAGATGTGTCTGAACACACACATAGATTTTATTATAAATTGACTTTGATTTCTCTAATGCATGCATTAATTTTATTTGGTTTCATCCCAGTTCTTTCCCACTTGATTGTGTATAACCTTTTTTTCAAATTATATTCTATTATAATTTGTTATCCATTACCTGGTCTTAACTAAAATGTACAATTAATAGGTGCAGCTGCATATTAAATATACTTGAGAATTGACATGTTGTTCTTGAAAAGATAGCAATTAAAATTCTAAACATTTTTGGATAACTATAAAGTAAGGTAATCCCTAATCAGGCACATTACAACCGCTGACAGTTGAAGTGAAAACCCACATATCTTTTCTTCTAGGCACCTGTTAGGAGGTGGAATTTATTAGGAAGAAAGTGGGTATTTTATCCACAGTTGATGTGTCTAAAGCAGTGGGAATAGGCAATTTGAGCAAGTTTGAAAAGCCCCAATTTGTGACTGCGAGATGACTGAGTCAAGTCATTTCTCAAACTGCCAGTCTAATGGAGTATTCCTGGTCAATGGAGGTCACTTTATATCTAACTGAGGTGAGTCTGTAACAGGAATAACCAAGGCAGCAACAAATGAACCTTAGGTCTCATTGATGGAAATGGAGTGAGAAGGCTGGTCTGGTCCAACAGAGAAACTATTCTATCTTACAACAATAAGTTGTTATACTGCCTTAAAAAAGCCCCACCAAATAGTTGATAAATCTGCATAGCTGTTATTGTGATAATCATAAATTTGAAGCTACCCAGAGGATTTTAAGAGATAAAGTTTTTTGACAACCAAGAAAAACAACATCATCTGTATAATAAATTAAAGGACATGCTTGGTTGGTATAAAACATAATAAAAAAGGTATGCAAAATACTAGTAAGACCAAATACATTGGTGTAGACACAACTTCAACACTGACTAAAGAATACCAGCAGTAAATCACTAAGCCCTAAATGTCATGATGTCATGCAGCATGGGTGAAAAAAAGTTCTAAAGGAGATTAACAATTAATGTTGTTTTTGAAAGATGATGCTCAGCCTCACAACATTATCCTTTTGTATCAAATGTTCCAAATCCCACTGCTAAGATTACACAAGAATCTTTAAACACAATCAAAGTAAAAATGATGAGTTAGCCAAATATGTTGCCAGTGAAAGGCTTATCAACCGATTTTCTGCAGCAAAGTAAGGCAATCTGTAAACAAAATCCCTAATCTGTTTTGGGTCTCTGATTCATACATAGATTTATATGATTAAAAATCTAACCTTATTGTACCAACACAAAAATGGCACAATAACTTTTGATGAGCCTTTAATCATCTAATGATAGAAATCTGAGGCCTTATTATTTTCACAAAAGGATATTCTAATCTATTTAGACACGGGGTTAAATTTGTGTTTATTTTAACAACAAACCACCAATAATACCAACTTACAGTTGTTGTTCCAGTGCAGAGAAAATACTTTGCGACTATAAAAATCAGTGACCTATTGGCTCCTGATGCCTGGAAGGATTTAGTCACACAACATACGGTTACAAGGTCAACTGTCCCATCATGTGCAGACACATTGGTGAGACCGCTTAGTGTGTCTGAAGCCTGGCTTGTTATTTGTGCTTGTGTGCAGTTCATGCTCCCATAGCAAATTAAGCACTCCAGTCATACTAGCTAAAGTGACCTTTATCAGCCCTTGTTGTTTGGCTCTTACAGGCTATACACGCCTGCCGTAATGGTTCACTTACTGAGCCTCCTGGGCTAAAGGCTACCACTGTCTGTACAGTGAAGAGGGCGCAAAGGTCAGCAAGGTGGTGTTTGCTGGTAGCAGATCAGAGACGACTATAAACAAAGCCATATCACTTCACAAGTATGAATATTAAAACAAAAAAAAATGTCACAATGAAACTGCATCAAAACTGCAGTGAGTACCAATATCTTATATCCATCTCGGACATTTAAAAGGTTTCTAAAAAAAAAAAAAGAAGACAGACAGATAAGCCTAATAAACAAGTTTACTGCCTGAAATAAACATGGAAGGGTGAGTCAGGTTTTATCCTCCAAAGCATTAATTGTATTTTGTCACCATCTACTGGGCATTTATTGTCATTTAAACGAGAGCAATCTATCAGTTTATCGTATAAACTTGGTAAGAGGTTTTAACCTTAACTCGTTTTTTTCCGCAAATGAGGATTGATTTTGGCTATTTTTGAGAGAAAAAAAAAGAACTGCTAACGGTGGTAACATAAAAGAGCCAGTCTGTTTTCCTTTTCACAATGAGCACAAAATGTTTCCAAAACACAGTGAATTGCTTTTCTGTATGTTTTCCTCCAGATAAGTGCACTTACATGAAGAGCTTTCGAAGTTTTCAATTGAACTGGATTCCTTTGATTGTGCTAATGAGTTCACTGCTAGCTACTCAAAAGATGTATGACGTAATGACCTCATTTACCGTAAATGGCGTTAAAGAAGAGCAGCAATGTGCTTCAATAACCGTAAACAGCTTGAATGGATCTCCAAGTTTATCTTAAAAATGCTTTACCGTTTAAGTCGCGATAATGTGGGTCAGAAAATAAATGTCTTTTTTGCTAAATCAATAAACGCTATTATAGTAGGAAGGCAAATCTATTGTGATACAGTCTTGATTTAAATTAATTTAAACCAGATACTCTTCATATAAGAAGATATAGGCTTCTATGGATTGAAACGTATGACAATATCCGAGTAAAAATTTTCACTTTCAAGGTAAATGTATTCTATTATTATTATTATTACTATTAGTAGTAGTAGTAGTAGTAGTAGTAGTAGTAGTAGTAGTAATCCTACAACTAGTAGTAGTAGTTAAATGTTGATAGATTTATATGTACTTGACTCCATTGTCTTGATTTGTTTTCTATAATCACCATTGTAAGAGATAAATGAAGAAAGAGAGAGAGAAAGAAAGAAAGCTGGGTCGCACTGCCATCTGCTGTAAAAAAGATGGCATTGCAAAAATGTTCCAAGAAGATCTGAGCATCTTCTGTCATTATGGATGACAGATTTTTGGATCTTCAAGCATTATGAAACATCTATGGAAATTTACAAACAAAGAAAAAAACGGTGAGGAGAAAAACTGAAAATCCTTGAAGATAAGTGGCAACAAAAGCCTAACTTCTGTTTTTGCCTAGTTAAAGCACAAAATTGGTGACTGGTTTTAAAATATATATAGTTTTATATATAGAATAACCCAATAGGTATATTATTTAGCCTTTTGGACACAATTGTAAAATTACTGTTTCTGTTTCTTATGCCCACGGATGAGAGAATAAGCGAGTAACTGATACAATCATACAGCTAATCATTGCAAAGTAAACAAAAAAATAACTAAAATAAAAACAAATACACAACAATTCATTTTTCATAAAGCTGCAATAAGGAAAAAAAGAAAAAGTTCTCAGCACGACATCTGGCCATAGCGTCAGAGGGACATAGTTTACGGTAAATGAACGCTCATTACCATGTGATCTTACACGATGTTTGTAAACATGCGTCAGCCACATGTGAGTCTCTCGATGAGGAAACGCTCGCCATCCTCTCAGCCAATCAGTGATCGGAGGAGTGTCAGGGGCGGGGTTCCCATGTTGCGCTATGGAAAATTGTTAGGGGATACACTGTGACAAACATGCGCGCTGAGATTGATAATAACCAGAATAAGGCCAAAACGGGAACCTGGCGGAGTGAATATTCAGCGAGGGCCGGAACTGGGTGGCGCCGGCCAGGATGAGGCACACATTTCTTCAGCACAGATGGAGGAAAGGCTTGAGCTAAACACGTAAGTTATTTGTGTTATTACATGGTCGAAGCGACATAATACTGCGTAGGTTGCGTAGAGAATACCACTATGTAATTCATAACCACCGGAGCGCCAGATGAGAAGGTAAGAATCAGAGCCTGGAGGCGCTCGGGAAAGAGTTGCTTGATGTTTCATGAAAGCAGATAAAAGTCTTTTTTATCACGGCCGTGTATAGGCTGGGGCTTTGTAATGAGAACGGTTCTGAACACTTTTTTAAAATAATCCTGATGTTTCATCATCGGTATGACAACAGGTAAATGAAACTGCGTCAGCGTGAAGTCCGACAAGCCACATGAAATCCAGTGGGAATTTCCACTGCGAGGGATGAAACTCGCTGCGACGGCATGTCAGTCTGCTTGTTGTTGCTCTAAAAGTCGACTTTTGTCCGATTTTAATGACTAAATGTGGATGTAAACAAAGCGTGGAATCGGCAGGGATGGCGTGTCAAGGAAGAGCTCGGAATAGGATGCTGCGCAAGAGATGGATAGTGCGTAATCCTGTTGTGGGAGAGAACGATGTTACGCAGTACATATTACCACAATCATTCACCGCCCCGTGGCCTTACGGGCTATGTTTATTCTGTTACCGACATTCCACGACACTGTTATTAAATAAAAGAAAAATACTCATATTCTTGAGATACGCAGTTAAACGTGGTTTAAATTCGATGCGAGAGGACTGTGCTGTTGTTCGCGTCTTTTCAGAGGAAATACAAACTCAGTGATGACGCAGCTTTATTTAAGTTTCCGTTGTCTATCAGGATTTTGCTGCGTCACACAGATCTCAAGAGTCTGAAATAGTAATGTGTCTTTATAGTGCGCACTTGATATGTTCAAAACAAGATGTGCTTCCCGAATGTAGGGGGCGTTGTTGAGTAAAATACTAATTGGACCAAATGATCTGCTGCACTCCTCTTTATTTCTCATTGTTTGTCTTTCTTGGTCTGTTTAACACGTTTAATTTTAATAAAATTAAAATGAATTGCACATTCTTTAAGCTATATTTCAGCTGAATTGTACCTTGATTTTACTCCTTTTGCTGTTTAGTTGTGAACCACTTAGCAAATTTACTCCCTTAGACATTGAAAATCATCCCTACATGCCACAAAATGAGTTAAAAGTAACTTATGAAGTGACACTATTGTGGGTGGCACATACACTGCGGGCCTCTAATTTAACTTGATTCAACTGTGATGTTCGAACGTGTGGTGCTTCCTGCTGCTCACCTGCCAAAAAAAGATAGGAACGAAGAGCTTGGTCACTTATCACAGTGCCTGAGGTGAAAATGAGAAAGGTAGGGGCGGCTAACACCATCCTGTCGAGTGGATTTGTTCAGTCATCAGCTGAATCACCAATAGAGCTTATGAGTTGCAAAACCACTGGCAAGCAAATGTAAGAAGAGAGCCTGAGAGAGAGAGAGAAAGGGAGGGAAGAATACCTTTAGAGCTTTAATTATGTTCGCTGAATAGAAACTTGACTCCTGGAGGTAATGGTATTATGGCAGTTTTTAACCAAACATATCAAGGTTCCAGTAAGAGGCATAATCCGATCAGAGACTAAGTGACAAGGTTTGCCACTATGTTTTTACATGTTTTCAAATGCATATATTATACTATGTGCCGTACATTAGGTGAGCTGGCCTGGAAAACCGCATTGTTCCATGTTTTATGGCTTGTGAGGATCAGCCATCATGTTTACCGGGAGTTTCTAGGCTGACCAGTGGAACAAGTGACCCAGTTTCCCAAACAAGGAAGTGTGACCTCAATAGTTATTTTGTTATCCTTTTGCGGTGAGGTGCAGCCTCTCAAGTCAAGCAAATAGACACAACATAGTTTTAATCACAGTTTTGGGGGCAAATTTTGCCAGCAGTAGATGTAGTTAGAACAAGAACGCAGTCTCTGCTTAAAATTCAGCTGATGCTGTTGGTTTAAAATGAGCAAAGACATACTTCAAAGACAAAAGTAGCACTGTGAATATCCTGAAAAATGTGTTTGCAGCTCAGGGCCAGCATCACCTGTGGGCAACATAGACCATCAGAGAAAATGGCAAGCGACCCACTGGCTCTCAAAACAGATCCCTCCTACGCTCAGATTATAGAATGGGAAGTGGCACAGGGCCGAGAGATGACAGTGCTAAAATTAAACCCGGTGCACTGCTGGCCTTGCTACATGACGGTGTATTAATAGACAAGTGTGAGGCAGCATTTGTTCGCAGGTAGACACCTTATGTGATCCAGAACTGTTTGAAAAACAGCTCTGGATCACAGTTAGCAACTGTGATGTAACCCAAGAGGCCGCTCTGTGCTCTAATTATTTAATTGCTTGTTTTTCTTTCTGTAGGCTTGTCTGAGTACCTAAAATGGACATCAAGTTGCAAATTAGGCAAATAAGATTGTTTTTGTCCCTTCTGTGTTTATAAAGGTGCTCCCTGTTTCAGAAACTGGAGACCCAGTTTACTTTCTGAAGATGCCCTGAAGCAGCTAGTTTAACACATTACGCCACCTTCTTTATCAACAAAACATCCGATATATCCCAGCTGGCAGCATAGGAGCCAAAAGATTGTGACAACATGTAAATCAACTCCTCGATGTGTGGTAGTTATTTCCATCCATTGTGCATTCGGGTCGAACAAACAGTGTCAGGCTGTTCTGAGCATGTCGAGGCTCTCACTTCTACAAATATTTCACAATCCCTAGCCCCTTAAGAGACAATGATGCAATTCAGAAGGTTAAACTCAAGATCCTTTTATGATCCAAACATTTGGTGTGTTTGAGTTTTTCTTCCAAATGGGCCGAGTCATCAGGAAGTGACATCTGATTGGTACTTTTGCATCATGTGATTGTTTTTCAGATTAATCAGTGTAATTAAAACTGTATATATGTATACTTACAAATTAACATTTGTCAAATAAGGTCTTCAGATTCACATCTTGACTCACTTTGCTGCACAATTGTCAGGAGGTAGTTTAAAAACACATTACCTTGATAAGGTTGCCTCTCTCACTCCTGATAAATTAGGACCTATAATCTGTAAGAGGATTAACCACCTACACTGTTTACACGTGCACACACGCACACTGCTCCGCCCCATGCTGTTATGCACACGTAACACAAGGTTGCACATATGCAGGCATTCACTGTTGATTTTACGTCACCTGTTCCAATGGGACCAAACCCAGTGACTCTCTACTGGTGACATCAATTACCTACTGACAGCCTGCACTGCATAATGCAGTGATGGATTTGTTCATCAAAGCTGGTTAGACACCATTAGAATAAGTCTTTTTTTTTTAAAAAAAAAATGTATTTGGTTTGCTTCTATTATTTCACTTTAATTGAATTCTTTTGTTTTATTTCCATCTGTTCTGTGTTAAAAGTGAGCAGTGTATTCAGTTTGATGTCGTTCCAAATCAAACTAATGGTTGCGTAAGTTCCTTTTGTTTTGATTTTTAAAGGGGCTGATGTGCCTTTAACAAGCAGTGGATGGTCAGGTGACTCGGCAGAAAAAAATAAAACAGCTTCGATGCAGTGAGAAGCCTCTGCTCGCACAAGAAAGGGTGAAAGGGCTTGGAGTTAAAAGAACAAGGGAGCAGGAGGGAGGAACGCACAGTGACGTTCTCAGACCCCAATGTTACGTGGCTCATCATAATAAACGAGAAGGAGATGGATGTAAGAAGTGCTGCAGCCTTTAAACCACAATGGCTGCCTGAGTTATTCTTGAAGCTGACGCAGGAGACATGTAAATAGTGGCAGATTCTATCGAATGCGAGAATATTTTTGGCCAAGGCACACATCCGTAGGACTACGTGGCAGTAATGAAATGCCCAATTTGATTACCACTGCTCAAAATACATCCTCAAAATCCAGTGCAGTAGTTTTTGTTTTAGAAGCCATGACACTAAACTAATAGCGAAGAAGAGATTAGGAAGTAACCAACAGACGCATGAAAGTTTGGAGTAGTTGTTTTTTCCATCAACAGGATAACAAGGAGCCGGAGGCGCTGGCAGGCCAGGATCATTCC